>NC_056741.1:1734264739-1734564739 GCF_019279795.1 Protopterus annectens | reverse complement strand
TTGGCTCTGCTCCACTGAGGGACAGTTGGTTACTCAATGTGGTGGTGACAGCAGACACTGTTTGCCTCGATTGATGAATGGCCTCTGACAATCGGGCGTGTACCTACCGATGTACCTAGGAACCTATACATACAGTACCAACATATGCTAATAGGTGCGTGTACTATTCAGGTGTTGACATTCCTTGTTATAATAGCTGTTGTGTGTGCAATGGTTGATGGCTGCCTATGTAGGATTCACACAGTAGGCCACCTATACATTACAATTTACAGGTGGTCATGTGTGTGTGCCATCCATTTTACTGTGTGTGCAGGTGGAGAGGTGTATCAGTCCATAGGGGCCTACACTGTCAGAGTATGTGCTATACGTTCCCTCTTTGCCAAGGCGTAGGCATATTGGGCATGCCTCCATCTGCCTACTGAGGCTGGCACAGGGTGTTCATGGTCTGAATTCCTCTGTGTCTGTGATGGCCTTGGCAATTGCGGTGGGCTGTGAGGGACTTCACCATTATGTCCCTGCTTCAGCTGTTTCTGCAGGATCATATTATGTAGCATGGCACATACTATGAAGATGTGGGCACATGTGCCTGGAGAATACTGCAAGGCTCCAGCAGATATGTCCAAGCAACGGAACCGTGACTTCAGCATCCCGAACACACAGTCTATGATGATTCTGGTTTGTGCGTGTGCCTCATTATGGCGTTCTTGCATGCGTGTGTGTGCATTTCTGATGGGAGTCATCATCCAAGGGTATCTTATGTGTTTTATGACAGGTACTACTATTGTGGTGCCTTTGGTGTTGAATTATATTTGGCTGCCGTGGATTACCTCTTGCCCTTTCCTTTATATTTCTTAACGTTTCACCTCCCATTTTCTGGCATGCATCCAGCAACCTGCTTTCATTTGTACTTTCCTAAACCTGGCTTATCTTGCATAATGTGTTCTATGGCCGGTCTACTGCAGGTTTGCTTTGCTCTGCTATGACAGTTCTCTTTTCTTTGCAATCCGACACCTCCCCTATCCTATTTTGCAGGTTTCTGCGAGCAGACTTGTCAGCTGCCGTGATTGCCCGCTGTGAGTTAATAGGTGTTAATTGCTCAGTTGTACTCCAATTACCCTACTGCGGCATTTCCTTATTTTCTTCCCTTGACCTTCTTGTTTGAGCTATGGTGTGCGGTGCATGCATCCGCTTACCGGGTTTCGGGCATGTTTTCATCCCCGGTTACATGCGCTTTCGGGCACCATATGTGCTCTCAGCTAAACAATGCTATATCTACATCCCCACCCCTGTCCTGCGGCTTTGCTTTGCAACGGACAGGCCGGATTGCATTGCTCCAATGTGCTTACAGCTATGGTGGCACACCCCACTGCTGATGTCATGTATACCTCTAAACCACTCCTCAGTGTTGTAGCGCTGTGCCGTATGGTACATCCTTAGTTCGGCGTGACGTTTGCGATTCACTATTACTTGCCTCATTTGCATGGCATTGACTACTAATTCCTAGATACCGTGCCGAACACTGTCACAGACCCTTAGCAACCCTTGCAGCTTGGTTGTGGTGTACCATGCACACCATTGATTATTATGGTGAAATCATGATTTGTATTACATTGCAATTTTATGACATTTGTATATATTTTCTTTGTGTTCCCGTTTGCGCACACATGCCCTGCGGTTGTACTTTGCTTTACTGTGGACATGACATTAAATGTTGTTTTTTAGGTGTTGTGCATCTTTTCTTATGCCATTGGCTGTATATTTAGCCATTGGCATATGTTAACTTTGTAATACATGAGTCTGGTCCACTTTCATAGCTCCGATGTTCTGTTTGGAAAAATGTAAACCGTTTTTTTTGGTTTACATTTCTGTGGGCTTACACTATGCCTGCACCACTTCATGAATCGCTATGTACCTTCATTTGCATGGTGCGGCACTGCGCATGGGGTGATTAGCATACCTAAGCTGAGGGCTGCGCAGATCTGGTGTACGCTGGTAGTGCACATGGAATTGGATCGTACCTAAATCGCTCGGCGGCCATATCATGAATCCCGGGGTGTGAATATTACTTTTGTAATGTTGTATAAACATCTTATGATATCTTAGTAACCATTCAAGCAAGATGCATACTGTCAGCAGGATTTTATTTATACAGCTGTGAGCTTTCATGTGAGACTATGCAGTTCTATCTGTATTACCTGAATCTTCAGATATTTAGAGAAATATAAAAATTATTACAAAACAAATAAACAGTATACAAATAATATTCAATATCGCTTTAGCTGCATTAGACAGAGGTCAAATATTAATACAATTGTATTTGCCATCATGGATGTTTTAAGATGAAATCTTATGATACCTTGTATGTAGCATGGTTTTGGAATTATTAATGCAAATATGAACAAGCATTATTTGACACCTAGAAGCTTCAGTAGGAGGTAACTGTAGAAATGCCTGGAGGCACACTCAGCTATAATGAGTTAACCACTGGAGACACACAGTTCAGTTATTAAAATGTAAGATTATCTGGTTGTACCATATCACACTCACACACAAACCAATGTTTGGTCCAAAACAATGAATACTAATGGAGTAATGTATTATTTACCACAGAAAGAAAAGGATGACTACACAATTTCAAATGCAAAACTTTTGAAACACAACTTTTGTTGTGCCAACACACAAATAGTACTTGTCTTCTTCATCCTCAAAACAACAATGCCATACTGTTAACTTAAACTGTATTATTTGAGAAAACATATGTGCAATATTTGCATATTATAAGGATTACTTGGAATAATTCTCAATCATATTTTGTAGTTGTTAAAAAGTATAATTAATGTAAAAGTAAAATTATATGTGTATCATACTAATTTATTGTATGTGGCATATAACTGTACTAATTATCTTTTTCTTTTTCTCTCCTTCCCCATCCCTTGTCTTTCTTTTTTATTTTTATATGCATGGTAACAATGCTTTGATGTCCTCAATTTCTGACAATTGACAAAATGATTTACAGCACAGGCAGATAGGTCAGCCAGTGCAACTCAGCCTGACAACCCTCCAACAGCTCCCATGCGGACACCCAACACTTCTGGGACTCAACCTGGCAGTACTTTTTCTGTAGCCCCTGCACTACCTGGGCCCTCAACATCAGGTAGCATCAACTGGTAGCTTGCACAGTGGTATCCTCCAGGAGTATTGGTGGAGGTGGGGAATTTGTCACCTGCCAGGGGATACCAGGCATGGTGCTTGAGGTTGTGGAAAGTTCCATTGGTGCATGCCTCAGCTAGATGGGGAAGTTGCTCACCAGAATGCTGGGAAAAAGAAAACAGCAAACACTCCAACAGCAAGGTCAGCAAAGAGACAGTGATGACAATTCTGAGGGTGAGGATTATATTCTCACAGTCCCCATGCTTGATGGGCATGGGCATCTGATGTCCCCTCTCTATCCCCAATCATGGTGTCCCCCAACATTTTGTGTCTCTCACCATCCCTGCCTCTGCCTTGCTTGTCATGTTTGTTTGTACTAGCTTCCTCACCAACCCTACTAACTGGACCCTGACATACCTACATCCCTTACCCAGCATTCCTCTCCATCTGAAATAAATAAAAAAAAATGGGTAACTGTCCCACAAAAAATAAATAAATAAATAAATAAATAAATTGCCCCATATATAGCTCTCCACTTTGCACATGTGTCTTCTCGACACACTTGATTCAGTCCAATTGGCTATACAACATTAGTGCTCTGTTGTCACTCACCTTTGTTGAAGTGACTGTCCAAATTCATCCAATATTCTATCCATGTTCATTTTACAGTGTGGAAGAAGTGGATAGCTATGTTTATTTCCTAATTCTCTCCTTTACATTCCTATATTGCTTTCCCTTTGTTCTTCTCCATGCTTGCCCCTCATTTCACTACTTTTGTATCTACCCCATTTTTACACCTGGTCAAAAAATAGAATCACACACTATACACATATCAGAAATATGCCTTAATGAAGTCCTTTCCTTTTTGTTCTCTGTATTTGCAAGGAGTTTGACATCACACACCAATAATGAATGGCATTGAGTGGTTTTTCATGTCCTATGGTAGTGATGGCAAACCTTTTGCGGGATGTCAGAATTTAAGAAAATGCCATTTTGACTCTGCTGGCATGTCACCCCCCCTAACAAAAGAGAAACAATGGTTTACATATTCATTTATTTGAAAAAATGCAGTCCAGTCTTGTGCTGCTTTGTGTTATAAGAATAAAAGAAAAATCAGTGACTTACAATAGAGAAGACAATATGCAGACTGATAATTGGGCTTCAAATACTGCACCAAAAATTATCCTACCCTACAGTGGAAGACATTGCAATTGATTTAACATCAATTAATGACTTTTTTGTTGCAGAGCTTTAACAAATAGGTGCAGGGTCACTTATTTCTTGTATTTTTGTTCATTCAGTTTCTTTGGTAACTTGGGTGTTGCTGAATGGTGGTGTGTCACCCAAAACATCATGGTGTGTCACTGTCCTATGGCATGGTGCAGTTACCAGTGCACAGTGCTTCTTAAATATAATCCACTAAAGAAATACACAAAGTAGAATAAAGGCAGTCTTATTAAATATTTCCTATAATATTTATCTAGACTGGTGAATATATAAAAATGCCAGTCAATACGTATACTGTTGACATAAATTGAGTGGTGTTTGTTTTTATACAGCACTTCACTGTAATCATTCACTCTCACATCTGCAAAAATTATGATGTAATTATTTAATTACATCCTAAATACATATGTTAAATATTTAGATAGAGCTGGATTCGAACTCTGTATTATCTATGCTCAAAATAAGAGCTCACTGTTCTCAAACCTACTGCCACAGAGACAGCTAGGTAGCAGGTGTTTTAATTACAATCAGTACTCTCCAAAGTGCTGACTGCCACTCCTATCCTCTTAGCGTGTATGCACAGAGGAAAGCCAACCAATAGAACTATTATTATTTTCTCAATAAAACAGAGAACCGTGTTAAGCAGGACTAATAATCCTTAATGGCATACAATTGTTGATACATTTGCGATATAAACTACATTATGAACACTATAGTATATGTCAACTATTTCTACCCTAGCCCATATGCATAAGTACGTCTCATGTTCAAGTAGTAGTCATTAAATGTGAATCTTCCATGCGCAAACTCCTTGCCATTGATCGCATAAACAAGCTGCTGGTGTGGCACTATGGAAAAAGCTAACTGGCATAAATTAGTGTGTTTACTGCCCTGTTACTCTTCCTCCCATTATAATGCATGTAAAACCACAACCAAAGAGAAGGCATTTGCTACTGATTGAACACATATTTACTCAGACTCATATATGTCCTGCACTCATGCACTTGAAAATGGGTATGACAGTAGTAGTTCCCAAAGGTCAACTACACTACAGAAATAAATACCACACCTGCATTGTTACATTATCTAAACCTTTATACTGACAATGCACATTAAGATTGTCTTATACATGTATTAATGTGGACATCAATTATTTACAAAAATGTGAGCACACGAACATACACAGTTGCATTCATGCTGATCAAAAAACATTTGTATGTCTGTGTGATAATAACTGTTGTTTGTTAATAACATACTGATAAACAGCTGCATATGTTTCAGTTCTGCTACATGCATTCCTGACAGCTTTTGGCATCTAGTTTGAGAAGCTGTCTTTTAAAGTATACCAGCACATTGGAAACACAACATGAAATGCAAAATCATCACTTTGCACACCACTCTCATAACAGGATATGTTAGCCACATCATATAATGATGATGGGATCTTCTACAAAGACCACTATGACAAGTCAAAGACATAATTCAGGGATGATGCACTGTGTTCTAAGGCTAGGAGCAAAATATGTACATATGGGATAAATTCCCACAGCAGTCACATTATGTGTGTGTGTCTCTTAAGTATGTGTAAGTGTATGTGCATATTCAGAGGGACATCAGTTTGTATCCTACTATCATTAGTCCAGTCACATGTAGAACTATTATTTTGACAGTCGTATATTCCTACCCACCTATTTCATACAGAACTCCCAACATCTTCTCACAAACATGATGTTGTCCACTATAAATTGTCCAGCAGCAGCATACAAGTTAGACTTGTGCTGTGGTGCTTGCATCAAGTACTGAGTTCTCTAGGTGGTGTAACTATTTAGGTAGGGGTTCTAGTTTCATTGCAGTCAACTGGTGTGTGTGTGTGTGTGTGTGTGTGTGTGTGTGTGTGTGTGTGTGTGTGTGTGTGTGTGTGTGTGTGTGTGTGTGTGTGTGTGTGTGTGTGTGTTTGTGTGTGTGTGTGTGTTTGTGTGTTTGTGTATGTGTGTTTGTGTTTAGTTAATTTACACTCAAAAGACCATTTTAGAACAGCATCTTCTTCTCGCAAACAAACACTGCTGATGTCATCAGCTATAAAGTGTTGTCTGACACTGTAAAAGCTAGACTTTGGCTGTGGCACTTGCATTAAGTACTGTGTTCTGTAGATAGTTAGGTAGGGGCTCTAGTCTCACTGGGGTATGTGTGCTCATTCAAAAATCAGTATGGTGACAATTTCAGAATGGCATGTGAGTCCACAGCTATGTCAGACAATCCTCCAAATACCTTCTTGTAACATACACTGATGATGCCACCCTGTATAAAGTGCACTCTGACATTATTCAAATCAAATTTGTGCTTTGCTAGTAACATTAAGTACTGTGTTGTCCAGCCTCTGTAACTAGATATTTAGGGGTCTAATCTGACAGCAGGCAACTTGACTGTGTATTCATTCAAATAATTTTTTTGAGACAATTTTACACCAAGATGTGACTCCACATTCATGTCAGACACTCGTCCCAACTTGTTCTTCTCAGCATACAGTGATTCTATCATACTCCATAAAGTGCAACATTACAGTCTTAAAGTCAGACATCTGTGGTGGTGTTACTGTTTCATTGCATATAATTCAGCTTCTATGTCTACAGTGGTGTAATGTTCAAATCTGTCCATGTCTACTGCTGTGTGTGCGATTGGTGTTACAAATTGGTTATTGTATGATCTTTTGAATCACTTTTCATTTCAATACCACTTAGGAGAGCCTTTAATGTAGCTCCATGCATGCTACATCCCTCTTTTCCCTCTGGTCATGTGACATCCTTCCTGCAGAGGAGTGGAGGATGTCCTCATGTCAAAGATGCATGCACACATCATGGAGCAGAGTCCATCCATGAGGCTCTGCAAGCAATCTGTGGACCACATGATTTGTGACTACTAATTCTGTCATGGGGTGGTGCACATTTCATATATGGAAAGAGGCACTATGTAATGCAATCAAACAAATACGCACATAGCCTTACTATTTTCCATAATATAGATATAGGGAGCTTGTCTTAAATGGTAAAATAATGCCTAGGAATTCATGTGATGTTGTCCGTTAGGTTAGTAATGACCTATAACCCTATGAACATTTCACATGTCAATACTGATGTCATTGACTTGTGCTATGTTGAGGTGTGTATGTACTGTAGGCCTACAACAGTGCATTACAATCTGTGATGTGAGGGAATGTATCAATGGCTGCTGCTGTCATTTCATTACATATTTCTTCTATAACAGCTGTACTAATATGCCTCTTGAGAGCTGTTGACATGGGATGATACTATGTATATTGTTGGCTTAGTAAGCCATGTGTTTTTGTAATAAAGCATATCAACATTCTGTGCAGTTCTCATTCAAGCATCACATTGACACTTGCAGTATGGCAAAGGTGTTTATGTGTGACCTACCATCTTTAAATGCTGTGTGATGTACATCAGTATAATGTCATACAGATTACATGGGCACATAAGTCTTGTTTCATCCACATGTTGTAATACTGTGATAAACACAAAAATATCACATGTTTTGATTCAGTTGAAACCTTGTGGAATTCATTGAATGCAAAATTGTGTTACTGTTTCCCAGGATTACTGAGATGGTCAGCAGCACCTTTGTGTGATTATCAGTATTTGTGTCAGTAAATGTTCTGTGTGAGCCATAACCAACTCATTTGTAATGTGTCCTTATATGGCATTAGGCCACTCAAACACAGATTTTCCATGAAACAAATATAGGCATATGTTGTGCATCTGATGTAATTACATAACACTGGTACATTTGTATGACATTGTGAACAGTACCACTGTGTGGCATGTGATGTATAACCAAGGGTATATTTGTAGATATTGTCACAAATCATTTATATAAATAAATGTGAAATGTTATAGGGAATACATAACTAAGCACAGAGCTGTTTGTGGATGCCATCAGCTATACACAACCAGAGAAAACAGACAATATGTTAGCTGGCATTTCTTCTTACACTTCACCCCCTTGTCACCACTGGCCATCAGCCAAAGTGTGCATTCAAACATTACTCAGTTTATCTTCTAAGGAGAGTATCTCATCTGTACGCTCTCTAAGGCTAAAAACGCAGAATCAATTGGCCCTAACAACATACCAGGTTGCCTATAGTATGACTTAAAACCTGACCTAGCAGACACAGTTGGATCCATACTTAAACACAGCCTCCAGATAGCTTATGTTCTTGCAAAAGGGTGTCCAGCAGCAGTCATCCATCTGAATGGGGGGTGGGGGACCATCACTTGATGCAGGGACTTACAGATTTATAATGCTGACTCACCTCATCTATGAGAGACTAACAAGTCATCATGGACCTTATCAAAAAGGACACAGGTAGTTTCTTGACTGTGTTCCAAACCCATGTTTAATTTGTTAAGGCTACATCATGTCTGTTAAATTTGTTTGACATATTCAAGAAGGTCACCAAGGACATGCATGACGAAGACTATCATCCTGCATAACATGACCTGACCAAGGTATCTGACACAAATTTATACTCAGATATTACATAGAAACTGTCTTAAATGGGCATAAACACCAATGCCACCAAGTGGGTAGACAATAGATCACATACAGGAATAGATAATGTGGACGTGTGTGAAATCACCTCTAGCTATACTCCAGTGACCTGCTCCATACCTCAGGGTACTGTACTAGGCCCTTTCCTATTCAGTATTTAAGTCTCAGAAGTCTAGATAAACTTACACATCCTTTGTCTAACCAGCTTTGTGTCTGACTGCAAATTATGGGTAATCATTGAATCCAAAAATGGTATTAGTATAAAACAGAAAGTATTAACACACACAAAGGATTGTTGTCAAAGCCAAGGAAATACAGTAGATGTATGAAAATCATGGCGGGATTAGTTCCTTTAAGGAAACAAATACACAAGCGAATTACAGTATAGACAGCACACCCCTATGAGCAGACCATGTGGCACGTGACCTGGATATTCAGGTAGATAGTAAGCAGCTATTCCACCAGCATGTGACCACAGTGGTGACAAATCCCTTGTATGTCGCAATACCACTCCTGAGTATGGGCAGGCCATCCACATCAAAGGACATTATAGGCCCATTGTTCTCAGCACACATTGCACCAAAAATTGAGTACAATGTGCACTTTACATGTACCTCATCACACATCTTCCAGAGATGATTTACTGAAGTGTATCACTTATGCACAGTGAGCTTCCACATATCTTTTTATTCATTTATAAATATTATTTGTGATGCATAACCATTAGAAGTTGACAGTGCAGAACTCCTCTCAAGGTGTTATGCGATATGCATGTGTGATACGTGTCCCTGTGATGCACCCAGTAAATACATAGCTCATTAACAACATTGATGATATGGCTTAACTCTTGCAAGTGTGGATTCTGGCACATGTATGTCATGCAAACTTCTCAGCTAGCCAGGGTTGCTCGTAATTTAAACTACAGGTGTAACACTGTCCCTCTTAATACCTTCAAAAAGTGGTAAATTTGGAGGAAGGTGTTCTTGATTACCCTTATAGATTACTGAATAATCATTACAGTTGTGCACGTGTTCATGCAGAATACAAGTCACAATCACATATTTTATATTAATGGCACAGATTAATGGTGATATTATTATGATATTGCCCATGATTGTGTGTGCTTCTGTCTGCTGTTGTCCATGAATCTGTTGCTATATGTCCTGATTGTTTGAGACCTATGTTCATAGGTTCAGAGGTGTGTATTAGGCTAATGGCCCTGGAGCTTTTACAAGCCTAGCCCAAACAAATTGCCCTGGCACCTTGAGAACCGATGTTAGTTCACAGTGCTTCTATGTTGAGGTTATATTCATATTCCCACAACTCAGTTTGCACATCTTCACAATATGCACATGCACCCTTTTTGTATATATCATCCTTGATAAATGTCCTCTCTGGTGATCATGTCAGGGTGCTATATGACAAGCAATCATCTCCACTGCTATGTGACCATGTGTGGCAGTCACAATAGTATGCAGTAACTGGGTGGTGGTATGACTATACCCACACAGGAGGTGTAAACAGCAGTACATACTGTTATATGCACATACAAACTGTACATACATTATTCTAAAAGTGTATTAGTTCTGGTTTAAGCACCTGGGCTTAGAGACAGTTATTTTTAAATTAAGAAGGTGTGGTCTACACTATTGTGGGAGGAGAAGGTAGATTCTGCCATTCTGAGCTGGGAGTTTCTGTTTAAAGGCTTATTGTGCCTGCTTATTTGAACTGTTTCTTTCTGAAATTGGTACACCTTGTTTGCTGTAGCATAGACTAGATTCAGACCTGCTAAATCTAGCTTTGTTTGTATAACTTGAGCAGTAATCCAGGCCATCTTTTTTGGAAAAAGTTCCCCTGCACCTTAGTAGCAGGGGTGTGCAGTTAGAACTTGTCTGATCGAAGACTGCTGGAACAGGGCTCAGTTTTTAGCTTTTTATTGGTTAATTGGTTAATTTGTTTATATTGGTTTGCTCATTTGCTACTGCTATATTAAAAAAAAAAAATTATGCCTCACCGCTTAGCTAGGGTTAAACTATTCCCAACGCCATAAAGTCTGCTTTTCAAATTTTCCCTTAGAACTAGCCAGTTTTTTAGTTTTAGCACTCAAATCTGTTCCTCTGAACTCAGAACTTGTTCAGAACTTGTTGTAAGCACTAAATAAGCTACATATTACTACATCACTCAATTTTCCTCATTTGTCTAGAGGAAAACAGTTTTTAGTACTTAATAAATAAGCACCTATCCAAGCATGTCTATGGGTCAGCTCCCGGTGTTTTCTCCTGTCTACCTGATGAATCTGGGCATCTTGGAGCAATGCAGTAATTGCCTCATGTACACAGACAACCCTCTCCTCCTACCACCCAACATTACAACCTGTGAGAGATACACTTATATAGCCAAACTGGAAGCAAAGCTCTCTTCAGCCAAGACTGGACTAGATGGTCAACAGGAGAGGTTAAACACTTGCACCACACCACACTCAACACATACTCCCTCAAAACCTACACCAAAAAAACACACACATAGAAACACAAAACACACAGCTACATTCACGGAGGCTCTCAATAAAAATCTGCTCAAGCAAAAGACACCTTCAAAGCAGAAACGCAAGTGACCTCCACCCGCCAAGACAATCCAAATGACATGTAGCCCACACACTCAGTGTGCCACTCAACCACAGCCCATAAGGCATAACAACATACCCAACACTCTAGTCATAGGTGACTCTATAGTCAGGCACACTGATGTTCCACTCACCAGCCTAAACAAGGAGAAAATTACTGTCAGCTGCCTGTCAGGTGCCAGGATCTGCCACATAACGCACGCACTCAGGTCACTCTGCAACAAATACAAATATGACTGTCATTGTCCATGTTGGTGTGAATGACCTGAGATGTACCTCCCTGGACTACATGAAAAGAAACTTGGAGGAGCTCTCTGATCTTGTAGCCCAGGCAGTTATGACCCTAGCCCTGAGTAGCATCCTGCCATCACCCAGAATGATGCCACAGAACAAGGACAAAATGATTGACTTCAACAATTGGCTAAGCTTCTGGTGTCATTCTAAAAGGATCTAATATCTGTAGCTCTTGGGATTATGGATACTTGTTAAGGCTCTTGCCACCCCTACAGTGCCTTTTTTAGGCAAGGCTCAATTAACAAATTCTCCACCTTAACAGGTACAAGCAAGCAAAATCTGAGGGTAATGCTACTCAATCCTAGAAGTCTAAACCTCAAAATATATTCACTTGAGGCAGTCCTTAAAATGGAGAACATCGACATTTGTGCAGTGACAGAGAATTGGTTTAAGGCTCCAGAGAGCACCTCTGCATTACCAGGCTATAATTCATACCACACCTTTCGGTCACCTAACCTGGACCAAAACACTAAAGGTGGAGGCATGTCCATATTCACTAAGGATATCCACACCTCCAGGGTAGTTGTTCAGCATAATGCATCCGAGATTATCCAAGGGCAACTAACTCTGGGCAAGACCGCAATCTAAATTGTAGCTTGCTACAGATCCCTCACCATGCCCCAGGATTACAACTCCTCATTTCTTGATACACTGCAAAATATTAGGGTGCAACCTAACACCCTAATAATGGGCGATTTCAACTACCCCACCATTAACTGGGAAAACTACTCTTCTACCAACTCTTTTGCTCAATGTTTTCTGGAATTCATAAATTCCAGTGCCTTGGATCAACTTATCCACACTCCACCAGGGACTGCAATATCCTAGACCTGGTCATTACCAACATGGGTGACTGGTGTTCCACACCAGAGGTCAATTTCTCGTTGGTCAGATCCGACCACAAGCTAATCACCCTAGACATCCACATCCCACCCCCACCCTCCATTAGGGAAACTGCCATAAAAAATTTCTTCAAAGCCAACTTCACGCTTCTTAAGACAGAAGTGGCAAACTTCACGACACCCATGTAGATGGACAATAACTGCTGAATCCTACACAAATGCACTTTATAGGCACTTACATGAGTGTATGGATCATGATATCCCTAACAGAACCAAGATGCTATCCACCAAAAAAAGGAAGCTAATCTGGTGGTCCCCTGCCATAAACAAACTCTACGTCAGAAGAAAGAAACTGCTGCAAAAAAGAGTAAAATCCCATGATTGGAGGAACTCCCTGGTCAGCATGAGTAAGAAGCTGAGATCCCTCATAAAATCCTCCAAAGCAAAAACAAAATCGCCACTGTTTCTAAAGACAACTACAAAGCATTCTATAGCTATGTCAAGAATCTCAATGGCAACAATTAGAGCTGCTCTGAGTTACAGCACAATGGCACTAAATATACAAAACCAACTGATATTGCCAACATACTGGCAGACAGATTCAGTGCTAACTTTACCCCTCTCTCACCCCCTAAAGGGCTCATCTCTATACCAGAAGAATGCAAAGTTCCTGTAATCACGGCTGCACAAGTAAAAATCACACTCTCCAAAGCCAAGAACACAGCATTCATGGGACCTGACAACATCCCAGGCTGCATTCTACATGAACTACAGAATGAACTGGCACCCCACCTAAGTACCATGTTCAGTCATAGCCTCACCTCAGGGTTTGTGCCCACTGAATGGTGCACTGTAATGCTTATCCCACTCCACAAAGGGAGATCCACCACGGACCCCGGGAACTACTACCACATTAGCCTGATAAGCCTGGTCTGCAAGACCATGGATCATCACGGAACTTTTAAACAAAGACACTGGTAATCTCCAAACTCTGGACCCCATCCAGTTTGGGTTTGTAAAAGGCAGATCATGTCTCCTAAACCCGAAAGAGTTCTTTGAAGCAGTCACCAAAGCCATAGATGAGAGTAAGGTGGTTCACAGATCCTATCTAGATCTCGCCAAGGCTTTAAACATCATTCTCTCTGGAATTATCGATAAACTCACTAAACTAGGTGTAAACCCCTATGTCACAAGATGGGTTGCCATTTGGCTTACTGACAGAACCCACACTGTGAAAGTAGCAGACTCCAAATCCGACGTCAGACCAATGACAAGTGGAGTACCACAGGGTTCAGTCCTGGGTCCTCTCCTTTTGTTATCTACTTCTCTGACGTACAGGCTAACACAGAAGGCCTTTGGCTAACAAAGTTCGCAGATGACTGCAAACTAGGAGCCATAATCAAAACTCCTAACAATGTGGACATCCTACAAAAGCGCCTCACTGAAACAGATGCCTGATGTCAAAGCCATGGCCTCAAACTCAATGACAAAAAATGCATTGTCATCCCTTTTGGTAAAAACTCTGTACCCATGAACTACCACATAGGCAGTAGTCTACTTAACACTGAAAGTGTGATAAGAGACCTTGGGACACAGGTGGACAGTAGTCTCTCCTTTGATAATCACATCACCACTGTAGTCAGGAAATCCTTCTACGTGACACACCTCATCACAAAAGGTTTCTCATCCAGGAAAAAAGAGGTCATTGTTCCCCTCTACTCATCACCCATTAGACCCATTATAAAGTACAACTCCCCTTTTGGTATGTACCTCACAAGACATCTACAACAACTGGAAAGGCCGCAGAAATACCTCAGAAAGAGGATTACCGGCCTCAAACAGATGCCCTATGCAGACTGTCTCAAAAAACTCCAGCTTTACTCCGTTGCATATTGCCTACTCAAGGGCAATCTCTGCCTAACATACAAAGCTATATCAAACCCAGAGCTGTTGGACATGCTCCACTTAATGAAATCCCAATCCCTCCGAGCTAAATGCTCTAGGGACCTAAACCTTGTCACCACAATAAACAGAACATGCTGGATGGATAGATTCCTGTCCCAGAGACTTCCCATGCTCTGGAACAAACTACCTATCTATATACAACAAAGCTCCTCATTAGCACTCATCAAGAAAAATATTGATGATTGGATGGGAAATAGGAAATTCACCCTGGAGATCACTTCTGTGGCTCTGCTTGACAAGGGCACAGGTAAATCATTTTCTTGGGTGGCGAAAGCCAGGGTACCTTTTTGGCTAGGCTTATATAGGGCCTAGGGCCAATAGCCTAGTACCTACCTATGAACCTATATGTGACTAATATTCATGGTACAACTGTTTGTCTTTGTGGTGTATGCACATTGACATGCCCTTATCTGGTGTATATTACCATGTTTCACTTGTCCTTTTCCCATTTCTTCACTCTTACTATTCATTTGTGTGGCCCTTTTCAATACACACACTTCCCCAGAATAGTGTATTTATAATGCAGTCTACATACCCTTGATGATCACCACCAACACTTTATTTCAGTATGCATAAAACATGTTTGTACTGTACTCTACACTGACTACACATTCCTATAATGTGTTAGAACTGTGTTCATTGTCTTAAATTAAACACTGGTAGTCATTGTGACTGTCTGTACAATCACACAGAACTAAATTGCAAGTAGGTAAACATGCCTGCATGTCTGAAAGTGTCCATGCTGCTTTACATGGTTTCCTGACCAGCAACACTGCTGCTGGCCACAAAACTGCTCTTGTATCCATGAAAGCTTGATGTGTGGCTGGCATATGCAATTAGCGCTGCTGCTCATTTGCTAACACATAAACTCTGTGTAGGCTTTGCACTAAGCTTACACAGATTTTATTGAATCCCCAGGCCTGTCATTATATTTCAAGTTTCTTGTAGTTACTTTGATATCCACTCCCATCTAAAGTCAGTTATCATTCTAAAAAAACTTTGCTTCCGGTATTGAAAGTTAACATTCTGAGGTCTTCACTTATTTTAGTTTATTTAGTTTACCAGGGTGGTACACTGATCACAACAGACCATTGGCTTGCACAGCACATGTGAAAAAATTCACAAAAAATAAAAACAAATTCTCAAACATGGAGTAGTTTGAGAAGGTAGAGAATCCCAGAGACAGTTTAAACTATATCTAATTATTAACAGAGTAGAAAAACAAATTGGAATTAATGTTAGTAGTAAATATCAAAGTTAAAGACACGTATAGTTAGATTTTTGATTGAGGTGTTTTGAGTTGCGTTATGAATAAGGTGATACAGGAGATTTCTTTTAGATGAGCAGGGAGGTATTGCCAGAGTTTGGGTGCAAGAATGGAGAAGAAGTGGTTTGCACAGTACATTTTGGTTTGGGGTATCTGGAATAAAGGGGTTAATTGGGACAGGTTATGGAGGTTACAGGGTGTGGTTTTATAATGGGGTTTGGCTGCAAGGGGTGGGAAGTCACCTGGTTAAAGTAGTTTGAAAAGAAGAGACCCTAAGAATAGCTCAACTCTATAAGAAACTGGTTGCCATTTGGCTTTGGAATGGGTGGTGCAGTGGTGTTCCAGGGGGGGGGGGTAGAAATGAATCATCAGATTTTATTTTTAATAGACTATAGATTGGATAAGTATTTCTTAGAGGCTGTGTTTATGATGGGGAGCCTGAGATCAAGTCGAGTAAGGAGGACTCCTTTGCCTATTGTAACTCTAGTTGGTATGAAGCAAAAGGGAGACATTTTCTAGGACCAGAATAATATTTTTCCTGCTGTTCTCATTGTGGCTTGGGGAGTTAAGTGACTAGTCTAGTCATAAAGTATTTAAAGGATGTGGCTGCTTCTATTGGGGAACCAGTGAGATCTACAATGCTGAGAATTTTAGGAGATGTTTTCAGCTTTTGTGAAGTTCTAAGTTTCATATTTTGTGTTTTGGAGGGGTTGAGGAGTAGCTTCTTGTTGTATAACCAAGAATTAAGGGAGATAACTGATCTTTTTCCTGGTGTTTTCAATGTGTCTTTGGATGGTAAGTTACTGGTCTAGTCATAAACTTTAAGTAGTTAAAGGATGTTGTTGTTTCTATTGAGAAACCATTGAGATCTACAGTGTTGAGACTTTTAAGAGTTTTTCAGCTTTAATGAGGTTTATTTTAGAGGGGTTCAGGAGTAGCTTAAGGTTGTATAGCTAAGATTCATAGGTTCATAGGTTGGTACTAGGCTATCAGCCCTAGGGCCTATACAAGCCTAGCCATAACAATTCCCTGGAATTAAGGGAAAAGAGGTCAGATTGCAGCTTGGTTTGAACAGCTGAATATGAGAGACTGAACTGAAGGGTAACCATGTCAGCTGCATAGAAAGTAATAGGAATGTTAGGGAGATCAGAGAGGAGTGTGTTAATAAAGGATGAAAACAGCAGTGGGGTTAGTATAGATCCCTGGTGCACACCTAGGGGTGCTGGAGATGATAGTTACAAGCTTATTTTGACTCCAAAATACCAATTTGTTAAGAAATGTTGGAAAAATGTGGTAGTTTTGAGGCTAACCTTGAGATCTTGGAGGAAATAAAGGAACAGGAAGTGGACAATAAGATCAAAAGCTTTGGTAAGGTCAATGAAGAAAGCTTTTGAAATGTTTCCATTGTCCATGTTGAGAAAGATTTCATCTGCAAGTGACCATAGTGCTGTCACTGTGCTCAGGCTAGCCAGAATCCATACAGTTTAAGATTGAGGAGTGAAACTGGTGAATGTAAGTAGACAGTTGGTTATAGATTAGTTTTTCAAGTATTTTCTCCAAGTGTAGGAAGGATGAAAATGGGGCAGAAGTGAGAAGTATTTACTGGTTGAGAGTGTCCGGGAAGGGGTTTGAGAAAAGCAGTTTTCCACATGTCTCTCATTATATTTTGAGTTAAGCACAGGATGTCTTTGCAGAGTGATATAAACCAAGGGAGTAGGTTGTCTACAGCAGGGGTTACCTCCAGGGATATGTTTTCTAGTAGGGGGTCAAAGTCTTTTGACTAATTTTCTTAAAAGAGAAGAGACAGATAAAATGAGGGGCCTGGGTGATTTGAGGGGAGAGGCAGAGTTTGCAATACTAAAGAGGCGTCTGAATTCCTTAAGAAAGTGAAAGGTTGAGATTTGTCCGTGAGAGGTCTCGATTTTGATAAGGGAGGAGGTGGGAATCTGTTGATTTCTGGCCTGTGAAAAAATTTACTTTTTGCCAAAAATATTTAAGGTTGACTAGCAGAGCAGGTTATTACATGTTTGAAATGATTGGTTTTGTGCCTGTTTATGGCTTGATTACATAGGTTTTATAAAGAGGTAAAGGCAGCATGATTTTCTGATGGGAGGTTTTGTCGCCATCCATGAAGACCACACATTGTCCTTAAATGTGAGCAGAGCTTTCACTTCATTAGTTAGCCATGGACATCATTTGTCTTGCAATCATACATCTTAGCTGTCCAGACTTTTGTAGAATGTCCAGATTTTTGCCACATATTTTTCACCTGCTTCTCATAAAATTTGTGGTTTTCTGGCAAATTAATTAGAAGTGTATCTAATGACATGCACTTGAGTTTCAGACTTCATAACCTTCAGAAAATGTATTCTAACAGAAATCCTGTTACACTAGCAGCATTCTAAGTTTATAAGAGCAATATTTATAATCTGTTTCTGTTTTTGAATCTTTGTCCTTCTACTACTTTAGTTTAGGATGAGAAGTATGCATTACGTTGTAGATGGGTATGTGTAAGAGCTTTGGCAGCTAAGATGGGTTTCTTTACGTTGGTAATGGGAGACTAGTCAAAAGTTGCTAGGTGTTTTTTAAGGTTTTCTGTACTGATGGTGGCTCTGTGTCAGAAGTTAACTAGTTTGGGTGAGACAGTTTTGGTGACTTGTGGATAATTTGGAAGGTTATTGGAGAGTAATCACTGAATGAGGGATGAAGAACAAAAATATTGGATATGATGGGAGGGCTGTTAGTGATTAGCAGATTGAGGATTGAGTGGTTGTTGGTTTGGAGATTTGGACAGTTAGCTTCATTGGTTAAATGCATAAGGAATGTGAAGCAATGAACTGACAGGAAAACAGTTTATTTAGCACTTTCATCCACTTAATACACAGGATGTCTTCAGAATAAACTACCAAATCCCTCTACTAACTTATATACATATATAATAGCCCTAACAAGCACCCAATTCAAACACACATCATTAATTATTAAAGTAACAGTCCATTTTCCCACAAGCATATGCAAATTAATAAAGCACTACCTATACAAATACATATTTAAAACATATTAATAAATTAGGTATATTCACATATACATTGCTTCCTTGAATCTACACTAGATATGGAAATGCATTTGTTTATACTGGGAAAGCAGTTCACTCTAGTTTTTAATTCCCATTTACATTCCAAAAATTCTAAGAAGTCCTCTACCGGACCTCCTCTCTGACCCAAATCTGCTCCACCAATGACACAAAATCTGAATCTATGCCCAGCATTCTGTGCAAGATGTTTGTATAAAGCATTTGTTTCATCTTTTTTGTAATATCATAGTTATGCTGATAAAATCTTTTCTGCAAACTCAACTTGATCTTGCTAGATAGAATGCAGAATGACATAAACACTGGGATAAATATACCACCATTTTGTTCCCACAATAAAATCTATGATAAAGTGTAATTGTCCCATATCCTTCCACAACTGGTTCTGAATATTCAAGAATATAAAGACACTATGAGCAGTAGCCACACTTAACCATTTTTCCTGGCCCTTCTACCTCCAAAGGCCTCTCAAGTAATGCCTTAAAACACACGTCTTTCTTATAAATTAAATTGTTTTTTCACCAACATATTTCACATATTCTGAATCCATACCAAAAACTTTCCAGTTAGATTCTACTATTGCCCTAAGTTCATAGAAATTGGCATTAAATGTAGTAACTATAGACCTATTGAATAGTGTATGTTGATTTTGTACATTGCTTAAAGATAATGGGGTACCTCCACCTATACCCAAAAGAGGGACAAAATGTCCTACTCTTCATTTTTCCTTCACTTCATTAAAAATACTTCGTAAAAAAATTCTTAGGGTACCCCCCTCACTCTAAACATATTAAACAGTTTATCCAACTCGTCATTAAATTCCTCTTCCCCAATAATCATCCTAGCCAAAATCACACATTGTCCTTTCACTAAGGCTTTCTTCTGATGGCTAGGATGCATACTATCAAAATGGAGAAAGGAATTTGAATAGGTCAGTTTATGATAAATAGTAGATTTGAAACAATTCTTTAACCTATTAATTTGAATGGTAAAGTCTAGGAAGTTAACCAAATTACCTTGAATATCCATAGAAAATTTAAGAAAATCTGTGGTAGAGTGTAAATAATCATAAAACTCATTTAACCTCTGCTCACTATCCTTCCACAAAAATATCATGTCATCCAAAATTCATCCATACAGTACCCAAGAGTCTTTAAACACAGGTAGTGTTTTATAATGTTTTATTGATTTGCATATGGGTGTAGAAATATGGACTGTTACATTAATAATTAATGTGTGTTTTAATTGGATGTTTGTTATGGCTATGTATGTATATAAGTTAGTAGAGGGATGTGGTATTTTATTATGAAGATGTCCTCTGTACTAAGTGGACGAAAACACTAAATAAACTGTTTTCCTGTCGGTTCATTGCTTCACCTTCCTTTTTTGTGTTTTGAACAGTTTGTGCTTGTCCTGACTGATGTTAACTGCGTAAGGCTAATATTGTCTAGGAATTCTACAATGTCCTTTGTCAGAGTATCTAGGTAGTTTATGTTAAAATCACTAAGAATAACAATATATTTATATTTGTGGGCAGCTGTAGTTATAGTAATAAAAAGGGATTTAAATTTGTTAAGACAGGCTGGAGGAGGAAGATAACTGACTGTTATTAGAAGGTGACTGTTCATCTAGGAGGGAAATTTTAGAAGAATCTATTTAGGTACAGTATCTGAGGAGGCAATCGTTTAAGCAATTATAGTTTGTTTAAGGTTGTTTTCAGAAAGATTAAGAGTGATCCCATATTATTTCCTGTCAGGTTTTGTATCTTAGAGGTATTAGAAGATGCTGAAATTTAGAGTTGTTTTGTTTGAGCCATGTTTCAGTCACAGTTGTGATATCAGATGAGTAGATTGTAAGGAAGGTGTTTATTTGATCAGGTTTATTAGAGATGCTTTGAACATTAATTAGTACACAGGAAAGGGTGGAGGTGTGGTGGAAAGGCCCTGGACTGGATTCAGTGTAAGGTCTAAGCAATATGAACAGAACAGGGGTGAATTTATAGAGGCATTTAGGAAGTTTGAGGTGCGGTTATTTGAGTTTGGTGGGATTAAAGGAGATGAGGTAAAGGGAAAGGGAGCGTGAAGTCTGAGTCATGTGTGAATGATATGTGAAGAAAGGAGTGTGCAAAAAAATTGGGTATGTCTTTGGGTTTAATTGAGTGATTGTGGGGTTTTGTGGTGGGCTAGTTAAAGGAAGGCTGAGAGATGGGAGAAGAGATGGGGTTAGTGCTGATAGAATGTAGTGGTTTAAATGGAGGAGGAGTAAGGGGTGAGGTGGAGAAGCACTGCGGAGGGTAGAGGTAGAAAGGGAGCTCTGAAAGTAAGAGCAGGAGTCTGTGATGTTGGAGCAGTAATAGAGTGTATACTGGATGGTGAAAGGGTTGACAATGATATGTTGTTTGTTAGTGGATTTATTTAAGCATGGATGGTGATGAAACTTTGTCTGGGAAAATGTTACATTAAAGTAGGTGAGGAAGTGGGATGTAAGCTTATTGCAGTTGTGTGTACCTTTAATGGGTGGGCAGAAGTGGATGGGATGAGGGTATAGACAGAGATATATAAATTGGAGATCCTGGGTGTGGCTGGGAAATTTGGGGTGGAAGGGGGGCAAAGCAGGATACACATTCCCCCAGTGCAAGCACATACAAAAATGCAGAAAATCTAGTTAAAACTAAACTTCCTTAATTGTTAAGACTATGGGTCAGATTCACGAAGGCTTGCACGGAGTCTAAGAGTAGAGTAAGACTCCATGCAGCCAACATGTCCACCGAGCAATCCAGGAACACCCGGTAGGGGCGTGCAACAGAGCTCCTAAAACGAGTCTTACACGGACAGGGCTTGGATATGCAAATTACCTCCATTGCAGGTGAAAGCTATGCAAATGAGGTAAATTTGCGATCCAGGAAACCCGAACCTGTCCGAGTAAGAGTAGTGTTATTTGCAGAAATGTACTCCGTTGACAACTGAGTACGGGTCTGCAAATAGCAAAACGGAGCCATGGCAGCTCCAAAAAAAGGATGCATCCAGTTGAGGAAGCATGCCAATGGCCAAAAATATGGCCATTGGCAATGTTCACCGATGCAAAATAAGAATAAAATATTTTTTTTTATCCCGATCTCCGGTGTTTAAGCATAGTGCAGCGCCGCGCAAAGGCGCTGCACTCTAAAAAGCAGAAAACCAATAATTAAAATCCGCAAATGTGGATTTTATTGTAATTCTTAATTTACAATGCAAGGGAATGGCAGGCTGAAGACAACATGGCTATCGAGTAGAGGTTGCTAAGGGGGGAAGCTCAGTCTAAGAGATGTAACCAAGCATTAGCAGGCAATCCTATGCAAATGAGGGTTAGGATAGTGAATCCCAAGTTTACATAGCAAATGAGCACAGTCAGCGGAGTGTAGGAGTAGGATAAGGGGAGTAACAGAGTAGAAGATAGGTGACATCACGAGCGGGGTATGTATGAAAGAAGTGAAGCTCATTGGAGCAGAGTGGCATGTGTCTGCTGTCAGTTACAAATCACTGGAAGAGGTGTGTCAACAGGTAGCCTAGCTAAAGGCAAGAAATTGAAGGTGTATGCTGTGGATAACACTAAAGTTTCTTGTTGAAGTGCCTGCAACATGTATGCATGCGGGTGCTCACCTGTACATCCGAGTAAGCCTGTGTGCACGCGTTTAAGCTGGAGTAAGCATGTCTAAGGCTGTTTAAAGTTGTGTAAGTGCATTTGCGCCGATGTGCGCACGTTTTAGCAAGAGTAAGCAAGTTTCAGTCCGTGTAAGCATGTGTGCGCGCGTGTGAGCTGGTGTGTGCGTGTTTGCACTTGTGTGCACAGCGCTGCCCCCCTGAGGAAACAGAAAGGAAAAAGGAAGCACAACAAATAGTAGGAAGTTAACCAGGGAGTACTAGCAAAGCTAGCAGGTGAAAACAATCAGAATCAGGCAATTACACAGGCAGTACACTAGCCCAGCCCAGCCCAGCACTTAAAACTCTGCAAACAACATTCCACTATGTTTCTCTCAAGAGACACTGCAACACTGCAGTAAGCTAATAGAAGTGAAAATTGAAAAAGCTTTATTGAGACAAAGAAATATTAGGGGCTGCCACTGCTGTTATAAGGCGACATATGCAACATGCTGAGGGTGGTGACAATGCGAATGCTGCTGGACAACCCACAGTGAGGAGACGGAGAAGAGTGTACAGGCCCAGGGTAACCTATCAGGGGCTACACGAGCTGGAGATAGTGGAGCGCTATAGAGTGGACAGAGACCTCTTGCAGAAAATTGTTGAGCTGTGCAGGCTACGCCTCACACACAGAATCAACAGAGGAGAACCCATCCCAGAGGAAACCAAGGTATGTGTTGGCCTAAGAATATTAGCAACAGGTACCTTCCAGAGACCAACTGGTGATATGATGGGGATATCACAGGCATCAGTATCCAGGGTACTGCACCAGTTCCTGGATGCCATGTCAGCACATGTCGGTGATCATGTATATTTCCCCAATTCCAGTGAGGTATTGGCCAGCCATATGCGTCTCTTCCAGCAAATAGCAGAATACCCTGAGGTAGTGGGCACAATAGACTGCACACACATACGCATCAAAGCATCAGCTGGAGAGCAGGGTAGGGTCTACTTCAACTGCCAGGGCTTCCCCTCCATCAACTGCCAGGTCGTGTGTGATGCCCAGGGCATAATACTGAATGTGTGTGCTGGCTGCCTTGGAAGCTACCATGATTCCCATATCTGGCAACTGACACAGCTGTACCAGACATTTGCCAATGGGGACATCCCTCATGGTCACTTAGTGTGGGATGCTGGCTATGCACTGGAGCCGTGGCTGATGACACCCATCAGAAATGCACACACACCTGAACAGGAACGCTATAATGACACACACGCACAAACACGAAATGTAATCGAGCGTGTGTTTGGCCTGCTCAAGTCACGGTTCCGGTGCCTGGATACATCTGGTGGAGCCTTGCAGTACTCACCAGCTACATGTACCCAAATTGTCATGATATGTGCTATAATACATAATATGATCCTGCGAAAACAGCTGCAGCAGGAGCAGCATAGGCCCGGGCCAAACAATCCCCCACCATTACCAAGGCCATCACAGGCAGAGCGTGACTCGGAGGAGGAACAACCTGAGCCTGCCCCAGTAGGCAGAAGGAGGTGTGCCCAATATGCTTTGGCCTTGGCAAAGAGGAAATGCATAGCACATACACTGGCTCAGTAGGAACCCTGGAAATGATACCTCTCTCTGACTCGCACATATAGTTAAAGGGCTGCCTAACTTAACACTTCCAAACATATATAGGGAGTGCAGTATGTGCATCCAACATAGGCAGCCCTGCAGCACCACCTGAGGCATGATTGCCATGTGTTAAGCAATATAAAGCAGTGCTAAACAGCTTTCACCACCATTTAGTATATGTAAAGCAATTGCACACACTAACACTAGCACAACTGTGGTCAATGTTGAGCAATATTGGGCAACATTCAGCAATGTTGGTTAATGTTGAGCAATGCTGGACAAGCTTGGTCTACGTTGAGCATAGCTGAACAAAAGCCAACATGTTCATATTTGCTCTACTGGCCCTTAAGCAGTCTGGTCTGCTCAGTATGAAAATATAAAGCAGTGATAGGCCTCGAACCCAGGATTCTAAGCACTATAGTCATAGTACTGAGATACTAAACTATGACAGTATTGCACTGGTCAGCCTGTATGAAGAAATGTTGATAAGACTATGCAAAGTATCTCATGGAAACCCTGCAGACACAGCATAATCCCTGTCGAGTTATGACACAAAGGTGAGCCCTGCAGTAAGAATAGAACCTGATTTTCAACATACATATAGTATAAATGTTAATACTGGTCATGTTCACACACATCAACAAATGTAGTGGACTTCAGACAGCAACATACTGAAAGGTCACACTGGGCATGCTCACACACTTGAATAAATGAGACAAATGTCAGGCAGCAAAACACTGAAAGGACAGACTGGGCATGCTCACACACTTAGGCTATGTCTGAGTACAGCAGTGGGCCACACATATCCGGCAGTTGCATGTGTTAACCCAGGAACCTCTCACTGTTCACCAATCCACCTTGTGCACACAGTTATATGACAACAGACACATATATAATATATTGGAACCCTGTCATAATAAAATATGATCTGCAGATACTTAGGTTGTTCGTAGAAAGTGGGAAAGCAAAGAAGATAAAAAACCTGCAATTAGTATCATCAATAAACAATGTGCATCCCTAACATTACCATAGGTGCATAGGTTGATACTAGGCTATCAGCCCTAAGGCATTTATAAGCCTAGCCAGAGTGTGTTTGGCTTTTGCAGCCCTGTTAGATTAGTAGACTGTGCCTGTGAATAGTAGGTCACACAAGATAGGCCTTTTACGTTTAGTTTATTGTGCCTCTGTCTAGCAGGGACCCAGAAGACATCCCAGGGGTAAACATATGATCACCCATCCACTCGTCAAGATGTCTCTTGTAGGGGGTCAGTGGGGAGCTCTGCCTATGCGGGACTGTGATCCCATTCCAGATTGAGGGGAGCCTCTGGGATATGAATGTGTCCCTCCAGCATGTCCTATTAATATCTGTGCTGAGGTGTAAGTCCCTGGAGCGTGTAGCTCTAAGGGATCCAGATATCCTGAGGTGGAGCATGTCCATTAATACTGTGTTGGACATGGCTGTAAACAACAGGCACAGATTGCATCTGAGTAGGCAGTAAGGGACTGAGTAGAGCTGGAGTTCCTTTAGCCGAACTGCACAGAGCATCTGTGTGAGTCCCCAGATCCACTTGGTGAGGTACTTTTGTGGTCATTACAGTTGCTGCAGGTGTTGGGTAAGGTACATCCAAAATGGAGCATTGTATCCAATCATGGGCCTGATGAGTATAGGGGCACAATGACTTTACTTGATCTAGATGTGAAACCTTCTGGGATAAGGTGGGCTATATAGAAGGACTGTCTAACCACTATGGCAATGTGATTGTCAAAGGCAAGATTGCCAACTACTTGTGTCCCCAAATCCCTAACAACTTCTACTGTACTTAATGTATTAACACCTATGTGGTAATGTGTGGGCACTTTGTTATTCCCAAAGGGGATGACTATGCATTTAATGACAGTTAGCTATAGGCCATGGATCTGACACCAGTTATCCATCTCTGTGAGACCCTTTTGGAGGATGCTTGTGCCAGCTGGAGAGTCAAATATGGCACCCAGTTTGCAGTCATCTGCGAACATGGTCAGCCATATTCCTCCTGTATTAGCCTGTACATCAGAGAAAGATATACTGAACAAGAGAGGTCCCAGGACTGAGCCTTGTGGGATGCCATGTGTAACTGGTGTAGAGTCAGACATGGCACCAGCAATACTTACCATGTGGGTGCTATTCCTGATCCAGTTAGCAATCCATCTTGTGACATATGTGTCGATATCTAAGCTGGTGAGCTTATGTATGATTCCCAAGTGGGTTATTGTTTTGAAGGTTTTTGCGAGGTCCAAGTAGGCTGTGTGGACTACCTTCCCTACGTCTATGGACCTGGTAACTGTTTAAAGAAGTCGACCATGTTCAAGAGGCAAGATCTGCCCACAACAAAGCCGAATTGTGTAGGATCCAGTGTCTGTAGGTTCCTGATGTCTGTGTGTATGAGTTCCATGATGATACGCTCCATAGCTTTGCAGAAAAGGCTAGATAGGCTTATAGGGCGATGGTGTCCGGGGTCTGTTGTGGCACCATCTTTGTGGAGCGGGACCACTGTTGCTATATGCCATTCCTTGGGTACATATCTTGTAGAAAGTCTGATATTGAACAGTGACTTCATGTGAGGGTTACGTTTGTCATGAAGCTTGTGTAAGATGCAGGCCGGGACACCGTCCAGTCCCATTGATGCTGTGTTGTCTGCTTTGGAGAGGTCAGCACTCACCTGATCATCTGTGATGTCAGGGAGGCTACACTCTGTTGGGATGGACATCTGCTAAATAGGGGGGATGGGGGGTGACATTTGCACTGAACCTGTTTGCCAGGATGTTGGCAATGTCTGTGGGTTCAGTGTATGTATTGTCATTTTGCAGTAACTCACAGCATATCTGGGAGTTGGCAGCCAGGTTTATGAAGAAGGCCTTGTGATTGTCCTTAGTGTCGGGTGCAATTTACCTTTTGAAGCGGGTCTTAGATGAATTCATGAGTGAACTTAGCTTCTTGCTAGCTTGCTAGTACTGATCAGAGATGCCTTTCCTTTTTGGGATTGTGCTCTATCATGTAGTATCCCCCTCCTTTTCTTGTATAGCTTATTTATGGCCGGGGTCCACCAGATAGGTCCCCTGCCTTTGGAGGAGTGAGTCTTGTTTTTATTTGGGATAGCACAATCCATGCATTTCAGTAGGTGTCAATAGAATGTGTTTGTAAAGGATTCAGTGTTCTGAGCCTTACTCACCTCTGTCCCAGGGTCTTTGAAGGATACCACCTCTGTTTTGAGAAGTGTGACATTTGCTTTTGGTAAGTTCTTCACCAAGAGAACCTAGGATGGGGGTGGGGATGGGATATGGATGTCCATTGATATAAATGTATGGTCTGACCTTACCAATGAGGGGCATACCTCTGGTGTGGAACATGGAGTCCCCATGTTGGTGATGATCAGGTCCAATATGTTTTCCCCTCTTGTGGGTGTGGTGACCAGTTGTGACATAGCATTTGGGTTTAGAAATCCTAGCAACCGTTGGGCGAGGGTGTTAGGGCTTGAGTAGTATTCCCAGTCAATGTTTCGGTAGTTGAAGTCACCCCATATAATGGTGTCTGTAGAGACCGTCATATTCTCCAGTATTCCCAGGAAAGCTGAGTGGGGTTCCTGAGTTTGGGAGGGTGGTCTGTAGCAGGCTACAAACTGAAAGGCAGTTTTGCCCACTGTTAATTGCACATGTGTGGTCTCTGATGCTTCCTGCAGTGCTACTAACCTGGAGGTGTGTGTATCTGTGATGTATACGGATACTCCCCCTAAATGTGTTGGTCGGTCTGAGTCTTGTGGCTGAAAAGCATGGTATGAAGTATAACCTGGTAGTGCTGGTGTGCTTTTGGGAGCCTGAACCAAGTGTCTGTTACTGCACAGATATTGACATTCCCCATACTGAGGAGAGTCTTGAGTGCATGCATTCTGAGGTCTAGACATCAGGTGTTGAGCAGCATTACCCGAAATGTCCTTTACCTTGTATTGTCTATGGAGGTGGGTTTGTCTTTTGAGCCTTGCCTATAAAAGGCACTGTGGGGGTGGCAACAGCCTTAGCCAGTATTTGAAAGTCCAGGGGTGACAGGTGCAAGCTGTCCAAAGCGAAGCTACGTGGCATGTCGAGCATGTCATCCCAGGCTGACAGACACTGGATCCCCTTTGAATGACACCAATATGTTAGCCAACTGTTACAATTGATCAGCTTGTCTGTATACTGTGCCATCATTCTTGGTGAGGGTAAGATGCTACACAAGGTCAGGGTCATACTGACCTGGGTTACATGATCAGAGAGCTCCTCTATGTCTCTTGTCATGTAGTCCAGGGAGGAACGTCTGAGGTCATTCATACCAGCATGGACAATGATGAAGCAATATTTGTACTTGCTTTGGAGTGACCTGAGTGCATGTGTAATGTGGCAGAACCTGCCACCCGACAGACAGCTCAAAGTGTCCTTCTCCTTGTTCAGCCTGGTGAGTGTGACGTCAGTGTGTCTGACAACAGAGTCACCTATTACAAATGTAGTAGGTATGTTGTCCAGCCCTAAGGGCAGTGACTGTGTGGCACACTGACTTTGTGAACCATGTGATATGTGGGTATTGTTGTGGGTTAGCAGTTGTTTGGGTGTCTGCTTAGGAGGTGTCTGCTGCTTAGGCAGATATTATTTAGAGCCTCCAAGTATGTATTTGTGTGGTCATGTATTTTGTTTGCTGTCACTATAGGTCTATGTGAGACTGGATTTGTGGTGTGTGTGGTTACCTTCACCACCTGATAGACTGTGCCGGTCATGTGTCGAGAGACCTCAGCCTCCTGTTTGTCTATATAGTTGCATCTCTCACATATATCTGAGTTTGTTGGGAGGAGGTGAGGGTTGTCTGTGTACATAAGGCAGTTGTAACATTGCTTCAAAAGTCCCATATTCACCAGCTGGACTGGAGATTACACACAAAACCAACCTTTGGACATGCCAGTATATTATGATAACATACTCTCTGTTGACTGATCAACAGGGATCAGTAGGGTGTTAACTGTGTAAAAGAGTATAACAGGAGTTTAGTGCTCAGGTTTGTTGATGTTTTGGAAATATTATCTGTGAAGGAGTCCAGACAGAACCATGACACTTCCTTCAGCTATGTCATACACAGCAATGTACACTCATATATGTCCTGAGTCAGGGCCAGCTGTGCCTGACTGACAATGCCGACATCCTGTCAGACAGGCCCATACATACATACCCACCTCCCACTGACAAATGTCCCTATCATCATACGAGGAGATATCACATGTAGAATGGGTAAACAGCTCCTTCCAAAGCCGAAAACATGGCATCAACTGGACTACATTGTTTCCCTATATGTGTCATAAGTGAACTACAGAACAAACAGACCCTGCACCTGAACAGTCTGTTGAACCTCACCCTCTCTACAGGATCTGAAACTGTTGAATGTGTTACAGCAACATATGGCACACTCTACAAGTGTTGGTGCACAACAGACTATGGGAACTATAGTCCTATAAGCCTATGACGTCTGATCTGCAAGACCATTGAGTCCATCATGACTGAAGTCATAAACAGAGCTATTGGAAGCTGACAACACACAGCCCTACCAACTGTGGTATGTTCATGGGCAGATCATGGTTCCCAAACCTGCTAGACTGTTTGCAAGGCGGCCACCCAGGACGCACATCACTGAAGGGAGCTACACATGTCCCACATAGACTCTGAATAGCCCTTTATCAACATCACAGACACATGTATCTACAAAATCAACAACCTGTGCATAAATATGTATTGTCATATGAAGGAATGGCAATTTGTCCACAGAGAGATCACACAAGCTAAGAATTGTGGAGTCCTGTTCAAACTGTTAACACCTGCTGACCCACATGGTTCATTCCTGGGACTGCATAAAACAAACTGCACACACATTACCCTGTCCAGTCTGATGATGTCAGCATCCTACAAATATAGCAGGAGAAAAAAAAACACCCAGTAAAGCATGTAGTGCATCATGTTAATGCATATCTCTGTAGTATCATAACATAGTTAGGTAGGGGTTTGAATCCTGCAATTGCTCAGTGTGTGTGTGATTCCCTTTGAGAGGAGCTGGCTTTTTGGAGACTGGGAATACACATTAATAGAGGTAAATTCCTCTTTGGCAAGTTGTGATGATGTCAGTATCCCACACATACAGCAGTGGATATTAAATCACCCTGTAAAGCATATAGTGCGGTATGTTAATGCATACCACTCTAGAATTGTAACGTAATTAGGTAGGGGTTTGAATCTTGCAATTGCTGAGAGTGTGTGTGTGGTGGGGGGGGTGTATGATTTCCTTTGAGAGGAGTGCCCTTTTTGGAGACTGGGAAAACACATTCAAAGAGGTAATCTCCTCTTTGGCAAGTCTGATGATGCCAGTATCCCAGAAATACAGCAGTGGAAATAAAAACTTCCAGTAAAGCATGGGGGTGTGTGATTTCCTTTGAGAGGCGTGCCCTTTTTGGAGACTGGGAAAACACATTCAAAGAGGTAATCTCCTCTTTGGCAAGTCTGATGATGTCAGTATCCCAGAAATACAGCAGTGGAAATAAAAACTTCCAATAAAGCATATAGCGCGTTGTGTTAATGCAGATCTTTCTAGTATCAAAACATAGTTAAGTAGGGGTTTCAATCCTGCAATTGCTGAGTGTGTGTGTGTGTGCGTGACACTATTGGTCAATGTGTTGTGGGTTTTGCTTTTACAACTGTATGACATATCAGTAAAACAACAGTATGTGCATTGCATACTTCAGGTATCTGTGTGGCAAATACATATATGTACATGTGACCTCAATTGTTATCTGTGTGGCAAATACATATATGTACATGTGACCTCAATTATTTCATAGGTGTGAAGCCTGCTTTCTACACAAATACATCTGTTACCATTGACAGTCTGTGCTGCTACTTCTCAGACCTTAGGTCACATATGTATGTATGTGGCAAGGCCAGCCACTGTAGTGATCTGTGGCCTAGGTCATCTGTGTCACACACACCCATGACAGTTTCTATAGAATAGTGTGAGTTAGGGTTCATGCCTGGGGTATATGTCAGACATGTTCAAACACAACACAGTCTGTCAATAATGGCCATTCATTACAGGTGTACAACACCTCCGTGGATATGCATACAGACCCCTTCATGCTTATGTGATGCACTGAGGGACATCAGCATACCTTTGGAAATGTGAATACCAAAGGACAGATGACATAACATGTGGCTGTATGTACACATCGGTACCCCGGCTACATGTTGCGGGCTATTAACAATGTGGTACTGTCAGGATACTATGTATGTTAAATGTGGATGACTATGCTATAGTTGGCTTATAGCTTGACAGCATTGGTTGGTCAACAGGTATCTGTCTGTATGATACCCCTGTGGAGGATAAGTGTCTCATCCGGAGAATGCATTGTAGGCCACTGTATGCATTACCAGATCTGGACGGACATATCCCCAGTGTGTTTGCTTGTACCTGGGACAGCTACATGCCAAACAGGAGTGGTCCCAGGAATAGGTGGTGGGCAATACCACTGGTTGCTGGTATAGTATAGTACCAGAAGGACTCAAATGCTACTGTGTATCCTACATCTGTGTGTCAGTTGTCAAGACATCATCTAATGATTGGGTAAAATCAGGCTTTTGAGGTTATGTATACTACCAGAATGCAAAACAATGACCGATATAAACAGTATCACCCACAGCATAGTGTCAAACCATGTCATACACACATGTGTACCCAAGTCGTAACATATGTGTAGTAAAATGCATACTGGCCACCAATAGGAAATATGAAGTGTTAACACTGTGTAATACAGGGCATGTCACCCTTCCCATGTGTCCACTATGCACATACATGCAGACGGTGCACCTCCACCATGTTCACAATGTACACCTGCAAATCTGTACTGCACACATCACACACGTACCATCCACTCACCAACACATGCTGCCAGTACTGCACACATCAGCCAAGTGGCACATAGGCAGACAATGCAGTCTTGGAATTAACACTGGTGTAAACAATACTACATTGATAATCATAGCTTTAATGCATCATGCCTGCTCAGATATACCTACAAGGATATCAGTACACTTTGCTGTTGACAACATGCTAACATTGCTACACTGCTATTAGGTCACCCTGTGCATCAGCACCATGTAAGCCTGTTCCTGCATCATTGTCACAGATGACAGGAGGTGGCACAGTTTCATCATATGCACAGGGTGTGTTATTGGTTTGCCAGAGCCCGACAATGACCCATCCAATCGACATGTGTGTGTGTGTGTGTGTGTGTGTGTGTGTGTGTGTGTGTGTGTGTGTGTGTGTGTGTGTGTGTGTGTGGGACAACAGTACAGTATGGGTCAATGTTGGTGTGATGTGTGTGTGTATGTGTTAGCCCTAGGTGTTTGGTTTATGTGTGTGTGTCTGCATGCACACAGTTCCACCTTCTGGCTGCCACATATGGGAGGTTGTGGGGCAGCCACGGACTTTACCTGCCAGGCTGTACAGATCACTGTCTCTAGCCAAGGACACAGTACCTGTGACGGCCAGGGGTGCCACGGACAGTATCGGGTACCAAGCCAGACTGAGTACTATCGTCAGAGGCAGAGGGATGTCGACTGGACCCATGTCCCTGCTGGGACTGGCCAGAGCCACGTGCACGTGGTCATCTAGGATGGTCTATTAACAGCCCAGCCCCAATATTGCTGGGGCTGGTACTGCCACTACGGGAGCGGTTGGGACTTGTATGTCGTCCGCAACGAGTGCCAGCTGATGATGTTGCTGGCATACGTCCATGTCGACATCTTAGCCATCCTGCACTGTCCTGGCACATGGACATTACATTGCAGAGGACATCTAGTGTCTCACCCCAATGTCTATTAATGACCTTGGTGTAATTACAGATGGCACTGGCAAGGTCACGGATACTGTCATTGATAGCGGTGTTGTGAGCTCTCTGCGCCCTTAGTCCCTGCCTGGTGTACCGTTCCATACGTGCCAGACATACACACATGCACACATGCACACATGCACACATACACTACTCAGTCAAGTTGACACACACACACACACACACACACACACACACACACACACACACACACACACACACACACACACACACACACACACACACCAACAGCAATACGGAACATATTCATTAGTGGTTGATGGTGCAGTATAGTATCACAAGCCAAAAAGTCCTATCACACGTGTCAGCATGCAGGATGTGTGTTGCTCAACAGCATGCAGTGCGAGTATGGAGAGTCCTTGTTGATAACAGTATACATGTCGTTGATGCATGTGTGTTGTTCAATGATTGGCCTCACCTTGGAACACAATGTGTACATGGACACAACATTGCTGTGCAAGTCTGAAATGTTTTCCAATGTCCTGTGCACCACCACTCATAAGTATACATACCATGGCCGGATGCGCACAACTGTCAGGTGTATAGCAATGAATGCTATGTGTAGTACTGTAGTTACTGTAACTGGATGTAGTGTAGTACCATGAGCCATCAGGCAGCATCATGTGGTCACTCAAGGCCACTAATGTATGTCACACTGACAACTATCTTGCTGTACCTGACCTGCACCACTTTGGCTACATTAACCATTTCACAGCCAGTTGTTACATGGGTATGTAAGGTGTTCAATAGGGAGCATTGCCTAACATGAATGTGTTGTGTGTTGAAGCGTGTCACACTGCCCATTGATAGGCCTCTACCCCTCAGGTATAGTATGTGTGCTGTGTTGATGACATTTGGGATATTGGAGTATGACCTTACAGCAGGTGTCTACATATGCCATGTTACTGCAAATGACAAAGTGGTGTATGTTGTGTGCATGTGTATTGACTCTGCCTATACGATGTCCACTACAGTGTACCACAATTGGTTGGGATGCTCTGTGTATTGCATGTGTTTGAGGTGGATACTCATGTTACTGGGATGTGCATAGTCCCACAGAAAACATGCAGAGCATGCATTATGTATAGGTGTTTTACATGTGTATATGGCCTACAAGTCTCCTATGACATGCACATGTTATATGCTATATTAAATGTAGAACACTCACCAGCATGGGTGTGCTGTCTTGCTATCACACCAGAGGGACCTACAAGGATATGAGAGTGTCAACAGCTATGGCATTGCTGCTGTGTGTTTGCAATTTCACAGTAGTACAAGAGGTGACAGTCACAGGCATACAAATTATGTTCCAAATTATCAGTATTGCATGACACCAGGCTCCACATCTTCTGAATACACAGTACACATCTGATAAATGCATGTTCTAACAATTAATCTAACAGTAGTCTATAGATATGTCATGTTACCTGCACGCTCTGTATCTACGTGCTGGGTGACTCCGGCCTCCATGATGACATATGTCTGTTGTACTGGTTGGCCAGGAGCCACCACACTGAGGAGCAGCTCTTCCACTCTGGTGAGGGGGGGGATGTGTTGATGCACCTCCACCTGTGGCAAGCTGTTGTCTGTAGACATCAGAGGCATGCTGCCGGACATGTCTGATTAAATCACTGCAGTGATGGCATACCTACTCATAAGTCCGGTTATGCATGCCTACATCATTCACCCAATGGACAACATCCTGCCACAGTGCAGTGCATCCATGCTGGTCCTGGCTGGATCTGGAGAACAGCAGGTTGTAATGATGTATCAGAGCATCAGAGATGACCTCCTCCTCCTCAGGGGAATAGGCAGGTTTCCTGTTGTGAGACATATTCCTGGAAGACAATAAAACAGTAATTGTGAGCAAGTCATGTGGCACATGTAACATGCTAAAGTACAGACATCAATGAAATGCCATATATAGCAACCTATTGGATGTCAGTAGATAAACACCTTTAATACCACATAGGACTGCTCAACCCACAACTGCCTGACAGTGCCTGTCACATACTATATACCAAACCATGTTCTGCACAGCAACAAAGTGAAACCAGTATGTAAGACTATACAACAGTACATGGCACACTGTATGTGACACAATGCACCACCTAGCCACAGGGGGTGTATATGAAGCTAATGCATGCAGATATTTGTCATCCATTGAAATGAATGTAAAGTACAGTTAAAGTACTACCAGTACACCATGCTACTTGTTGATAGCAAACCCCCCAGTAACAAATGTGCATATTCATCTCTATAGGTGGCATACTGCTGTACTACACTATACATGTTGCTAGATATGCACATATATCCTGTGACACACATACCACCAAGGCCATGTTACAGGCATACCCACACACACATCAGACATACCTTCAAGACACAAAGGTATGGCAACCCAGATTAGTTTTACCTGTGTAACATACAGTACTGTGTGTCAGCACATACAAAACCTAATGCCTGAGGTATGTAATGTGTGAGGACTACAGGTAACAAACAAAACCGTGTTTCCAAGCAATGTGGATATAAACCATACTGTGCTGTTTAGGCCTACAGCTTCAGGTAGTACTACAGTTCATATGGGATTTGTATTCACTAGTGTTAACAATCAATAAGCATACATGTACTGCTTAAGCCTACAATGGCACACTCCGGTCGACACCATGGGACTACATCACACCGTATGCCTTACTGATTTTCCTGCCTAGCAATAGCATACGTATATTTTGCTGGGATTAGAGCTACAACACTACATACCATGATATACACAGTTTCCCACTAGGCTATCATACATATACACAACTTTGACACATTCGCCTACACATTCACCATCACAACCAGTCAACCTCACATAGCAAGTAATGCAACAAGTACATGCGTGTGTGTATCGAGTCCTAGGTAGCTAATAGGCTATTATCCATAGGGCCTATGGAAGCCTAGCCATATGGTACCCTGCCCTTCAACACCCATGTAATGTAGGTTCATGTGCCCCTGTCATGCAGAGCCACAGAGGTGATTCCCGGGTTGTGTTTCCTATCTCACATCCACTCATCATGATTAGTCATGACAAATGCTAATGAGAACCTTCATTTGCTATCGATAGGTGGTTAGATCCAGAGTATGGTATGTGTCTGAGATGATAATGTACCACTCCAGCATGTTCTGCTTTTTGACGTTACAGGGTTTAGATAAGTACAGTGTGTATTTTTATTTTTTTTTATTTTTATTTATTTATAATTTGTTGACTGGGAATGTCCGACTAGGTTCCACAGAGCCTGTTTTCAGTGGAGGCCCGGGGAGAAATGCTCCAGATGCATGTCTTTGGAATGTGGGAGGAAACCGGAGTACACGGAGGAAACCCACGCGAACACAGGGAGAACATGCAAACTCCACACAGAGTGTAGCTTGTATGGAGTTTAATCTGTTTATATGGAGCATGTCCAACACCTGTAGGTTTGGCATAGCTTTGTATGTTAGGCAGAGGTTGCCTCTGGGTAGGCGGTATGCGACACATTGTAGCTGTGGTTTTGTAAGACAGTCTGCATAGGGCATCTGTTTGAGTCTGGTAATACTCTTTGTGAGGTATGTGTCTGGCGTCTACAATCGCTGTGGATGTCTTCTGAGGTACATACCAATAGGGCCAATGTACTCTATGATGGGTGGTATGACTGATGAGTACAGTGGAACACTGACCGCTTTTTCCATGGATGACACACCTTTTCTGATGACATGTAGACCGTACTCAGTTTACATGACTAGTGTGGCACTGTGATTATCAATAGGGACACTACTGTCCACCTGTGTCCCGTAGTCTCTTATCACACTTTTGGTGTTGAGTAGACTACCACCTATGTGGTAGTTCATGGGTACAGGGTTTTTAACAAGAGGGATGGCAATACGTTTACAACATTGAGCTTGAGCGTACATATGAACATCCATTGGTGTACATATAGATATACATATAGGCACATATACAGTCCACCTTTCATGGTGGGAATATCAGTTATGCAAAGGTTGAGAGGGATGCAGTTATGTAATGATATTGCACAGTCTTGTGAAGAATGCATGGAAGGTATTCTCAGCCCATGTACCTTTAGCAGGACCCCCTATCTGGAAGAATAAAAACCTAACAAATCATACCCACGGCGTTTAAACACCACATGTCATATGCCAGCACTGTATGCTGTCTTGCTTGCCACACACTACAACCTACATATAAATATGCACATAATAACCTGCACCAACATATAAATGTCCACCCTTCACAAACAGTTGCAGTATGTCCCTTGCTCTATGCACATGTTCAGATGCTAATTTATCAGACAGATAAATATCTCTCCATATGTGTGTGCCATACACACACGGGATCCACACTGTTGTAAGTCCGTACACCTCACAGATGACCTGTTGGGCCTTGCTACAACATGGACAGTTGTCACATGTGTGCATACAGTAATAGTACAGGGAGTATATATAGCTGCAAATGCTAACATTACTATACTAGCCTGGTACAGCAATTGTCAATGCTAAGCTACAAATTATGTTACTATCATGCATGTCTTACTCTGTCACATCCAAGTTTTAGGTGTTTGCACTACTCTCCCAAACTGCCATTATACGCAGTACTGTACAGACCATAGATAACATGTTCAGATGTTCGACATATAATGCTGAGATACATATGTCACAGTTATGTCCCACTGCACACAGCTACACACTAATTTGTCCATGGCAGTAGTTATGCATGGCATTACTGCATACATACCTACTGCTGCCACGTATGCATGTTTCTGAGTATGTACAGTACTATTCATAAACATCTACTACTTGCCGGTAACTACAAATCTGTTACATACCTGTTACTCACTTTCAGGTCCGTCTGTGTATGCTTTTTATTAAGTAAAGTTTTTTACTTAGTTGTTATTATTGGTTATTAATTAAGTTTTTTTTTCTTAATTAATATATTTAGGTTCTAAATAAATAAATATATTATTTACTTAAGTAAAGATTTCTTTATTAAGTAGTAAAGTTTGTCACTACTCTCCTGGGGTTCTAGAGTTGCTGACACGTGCAATGTAATGATTGCATGTGTGGATAGCAAGTACAGTCTGCTTTTATAGGTATGTGCGCATGTGCATGCGATGCCCTCTGCACCAATTGGTGCCCAGCATTTGGTAAATGCATACAGCCTGCTGTGTGGTAATTGCAGCACTCACTGTCATAGCAACCCAATGCTATAAATTGCTAAGGTATGTAGGCGTAGCCCTTTCAGATTTCCAGAGTGGGGCCCATGCTTGTTTGCTGTGGACACTGTTGTGTAAGTCAGAAGGTTGGTATACTTCTTATATCTGAAGCTAGAGGTGTAGACTGTGATGTACATGTTGTACTCAGACCTGACTAATGCCACTTGCAGTACAGAGATATCAGTGTAGAGTTTAACTCACCCCTACAAATGCTTACACAATATTTATGTGACTATGTAGCTTATTTTCTACTCATATAATTAACTGCCATATAAACATAGTTATTGAGAAGTATTCTTTTGGCACATGAACTGTTTGTGAATTGTTATACTGTGAATATTAATGTGCTCACTTCTGCAGGGTTTGTGGTTTTATTGTTGACATTAGCACAGGGTTCACAGGACAACTGGACAATTCCAGTACTGTGTATGCCTACCTACATCCTTGGTAGACCCTAAACACACAGGTGTATTTAAAGTGTGTGAGGGGGTTGCTGACATACAGAGAGCAGTATGTATTATTGTGTGAATGTTATCTTACTGGACATAAAGGATTGGTGTGTACCTGTTAGTTTATCAAGGCAGGTCTGCATAGTTCCCAACTGTGAACCTATCCAGATGGTAGTCAAATGTTACACTGTTATTCTTTGTCTGTGCAACCCACATGTGTTTTCATCACTAGTACAATGGCATTGTTACAGTCAGTTGCTACCAGTACATGGCTACATCCTTTGGTATTTCTGTGTTGTACTCCTACATAAGGGTATGCTTGTGGAAGTCCTACCAAAGCTATTTGCAGAGTATGTAACAGCAGGATAGCTGCTATGCCTGTGTGTTTGTGCCTCTGTCAGGCCTATGAAACACTCAGATGCATCTTTGCATGGAGTAAGGGATAGGTAGTTAAAAGTGAAGTACACCTTACACATAATAGAGACATGGATTCATACTCCTTTTATGAAGTACAAGCAGTGTCTACTGTTATTATTGTCAGTATTCATTGTGTAATACCCTACCTTTCTGACTGACGTCAGTACTTTTCAGAGGGATTCAGAGGGACACAGCTTAAATATGTTTCACAATCAGGGACATCCCTGTAAAGTAGTCACAGTTAGGTAGTATGGCCACTGCCCTAATCAGATTTGCCACTGTTTGTCCTGCTATGATACTGTGTAGGGGTTGTAAAGTGCCTCTGTAACATTATTTGCTGCTAGAATGGCTGCTTCTCATATCACACTCATGTAATGCATTCCACAACAATTGCTGGTAAAGATCCACAGAACAAGCTTTGTGTTATGGTCTTCCTATTTTTTCCTTTACATTCAGTCATTGTAATGCATGATATATTTATTTGAGCAGCAGGTTATTGTATATCTGCTGTGGCTTAGTGGTAATTCATGCAGTCTATTGTGTCAATGGTCTGGGGTTTGAGACTGGTAGAGGTATTTTATTTTGCTGCTGAGCAGAACAAGGGCCCTGACATAGAGTGACTAAGGCACTTTTAAGCAGTTGTAAGTGGGTTTGTGCGGGTTTGTGCGACACTTAGCTATGCTTAGCTAAGCGCACACATGCGCACACTCGCTTAATCCCGCTTACTACTGCTTAAAAGTGCTTACTCCCGCTAACCCCCGTGCTAATTTCTTTGAAAGAAAATAAAATGGGGAGATAGGAAAGTGGTGAAAAAGGGGGCACAAAGAGGGAAAGACAGTAGGGAAGCAAGCTCGGGATGTGCAGGATGGGTGTAGGGAAGGTCCATAGCTGCCCATTTCTTTACCAGCAACAGCTGTGCATGTGCAATAACTTAGGAGTGAAATTTGAAACCTTCCACCCCTGAGACAGGGGTGAGGACAACAAAGTATGTTGTACTGCCAATTGGAATTATCAGTTTACATGTCCAGTGGACATGTGTGCGAAATGGGCAGCTATATCTGGGGCGTAATTTTTTTGTGGGTACTTTTTTTTTTTTTCAGGTGAGAGTGGAAAGTGAGGTAGAGGAAGTAGGTATATTTGGGGAGGTAGGTTAAGGAGGTAAACAGACAAGACAAATAAGACACATACAGGGGCGGTGTATGACACATGGGATGGGTGAACACAATTGACGAGGACGGATGTTTGGAAATCGCAAGCCCATGAGCCCACAGATGTTAACAGTGGAACTGAGATCCCCACCCATGTGCAGTCACGACTGCACCTTCACAGCCCTGAGGGTGGCTGTGCTTGGGGCTGCATAGGACGGGCAGGCTCACCCATGAGACACGCCAGTCTCGCCTCGAGCTGGCATAGGGGATAAGCAACTGAATGCTAGATATCCCTATGCACCACAACCTGGACCCTTTGAAGGGTGACAGGTGACAGGGCCACCTGTCACCCTTTAAAGGGAGACAGGTGACAGGGCCACCTGTCACCCTTTGAAGGGTGACAGGTGGCCCTTCTCCAACCATGCTTGCATGGGGGGATGAGCTCCATCCCCAGCAGCACTTCCACCTGAAGGTGGCACAGGACCAACAGAGGAGGGGAGCTGGGCACCGGACCTGCTGGTGCCAGGTGCACTCGCCAGCTGAGGAGGGACAGGTAGGTCCGCTGGGACCAGCCTTCCCATACGTTCTGTGATTAGGTGTGTTTAATTACAACATAAACAACAGCATTTCAAATTAGTTGAAACAGCATGCAGTAATATTCCCATTAACTCAACACACCAAGGTTCCGACAGTTGAACAGCAAGCATAACACATGCATATATTGAATGACAGTGGACATTCCAACAGCATGCAGGGATGATTGGTGGCAACAGGTCACCATGATTGTAGTGTTTGAACAGGGCACATGCATCAAAGTGAATTCAGATATTTATAGAACAATAGGACATATGTCCCAAAACATTTTTGAGATTACACATACCCATTGAGTTGTGGAATTGCATTGTTTATGCACATACAGTAGGATGTAGAAAGAAACCTCAATTAACATCTTATAAGTACTTTTAGTCTACACTACATTCCTATTGACTGCAGGTGTATATCCCCTACATGTATTATTACACTTGGCAACATTCATTAGGTTGTGTCATGGGTTTGGCTAGTTCATTATATACCTGACCTATATCTTACATACTAACTGTCCAGGATGCAGATGTTACTGCTACATATTTATTGATTGTATTTATATTTCTTTATCTACATATCTGGATGTGTTCACATGACATTTTCAGTTAGATTTGTACAGAACCCTACATTTCGTGTAGCACACTCACATTTCTAGGGATCTAATTAGCAAGCTACTCATGTGCCAGATTTACTTATGCATGCCAGCCAGTAACTGACTGTTGAGGACTGTATATATGCTTTACAACTACTAGCACTTCCATCAACCACTTTAGATGGGACTGCCCGACTGTGGGTTGCCAGCACGTATTAAAACAGTACTATTTGTATAATGCAAGGGTACAGCAACATTTCAAAGTAAGTGACACAGACACACTCCAGGTTTTATACCTTTATTAATTACATTACACACTTTTTCACAGGCTCTCTCCTTTATTTGATATTACAGTGCATATGGAAGACATATTCAAGACATATTATACCTTTATTAATAGGTTAGAACACTCTTTTTCAGGCTCGGTCACTTATTTTATATGACAGTACCTGCAGAGATATTATTCCGGACATATTTTACCTTTCTTTATGGGTTACTATACTCTTTTTCTGGCTGTCTGACTTATTTTATATAACAGCACATGCAGAACACTTATTCAGGGCATTTTATGGCTGTATTATTGGACTACAACACTTTCTTTCAGGCTCTCTCACCTATTTTATATAACAATACATGCAGAATAATCACTAACCTGCCTGGTGGCACAGCCTTAGCAGCCTATCTGCATAGGCTTGCTGATTCGCAGCACGGACACCTGCAGCTGTGAAGTAAATGAAGGGATATTGAGACATACCTATCCATGATACAGAATCAATTATCATTTCTTACATATTGCATTCCATGGCTACCTACTCAGTATTGGAGCATCTTGCATCCCACGGGCCTCCTGTATCCATTGGTTCAGTAGGTCCTGCTTTCATCTCTTCAGGTCTGCATGGTGGTGACGGACCTGCTCATCAGTCCGAGGAACACCTGTGACACTGGTGAGGTCATGAGCTAACCAGTTCCAAGCCTCTGTCTTGTACTCTGTGCCTTGGAACTGGCCCTGCAGGAGTCTTGACTCATGATGGTGGACAAGGAGCCAAACCATGTATTTTGACTCCTCGATGCCCCAACGTTGCGCTCAAAAGCTTGTACCCTCTCCAGCACCAGACGTTCTAACTGCAGATGGGAGCTACAATCAGTTATGGTGAGTATTCCCACCTATGGGGCTTAAATATGCCGCATTTCCCACACTTTTTTGTGATTGGCCATTTTTGAAAATTCTCGGTTGACTGCAGACCTGCTTAGTAATGGTTAATCTACCATTTATAAGTATATGTATGTTAACAGTGGCTGTTTATCCTAGGCTGTCATGGCTTCATGGTTCAGTACTTTGATTATGGTGCACAGAGTCCTTGGTTTGAACCTTGTTATTGCATTTTATTTTACTACTGTCCAGACAGGCTAGGGGGTGTGGCTGTGTTTAAGCAACTTTGCTCTACGTTGCTCCACGTTGCCCGATGGTACACTGGTTGGCGCGATGCGCACCTCTGCGCAACTCTATTGTGCTGGGTAAAGCAGTATTTAGCTATGGGCAACTACATTGTGCTGGGTAAAGCGCTGCTTAACTACGGGCACCTATATTGCGCTGCTTAACTGCAGGCAACTATATTGCACTGGGTAAAGCGCTGCTTAACTGTGGGCAATTATATGTCAGGATCCTTTATAAATATATATTTTGTTTACTGATACATAGGCCATTTCAATGCTTTTTAGTAAAATTTTAATCATATATGTCAGGAATTATTTCATATACTAATTTAGAACATAAATAGGAAGGGGAGTGGTGGGACTCGAACCACTAAGCCATGTTATTTGGCGTAATTTGCATAAACATTCCTTCTTATGCTCTTCCATGTCGGGATTGCTAACTGCAGCTAAGCAATAGGCACACCCGCCCACACATGTGCAAATACAGGCAGCTATATCGGGAATTAGAAAAAAAAAATTAAATGTTTTACTTTTTATAACTGTGCTGGGGGTTTACAATGTCAGGGAGTGTGGTGTTGGGTACATGGACATTTGAGCGGACTCACTCTTGTGTGTTGATATTTGGCATTTTGGACACTTGCAGGGGCATGGACCTTTAGACTGCTCGGCAGTCAGACACGCCCCCTGCTTTCCTGCACGGTCCGTGTTAGACTTGCAGTTGAGTCAGCGTGCTCTCATGAATATTCATGGCACGCTGACATCATACCGTTCAACTGTAGCCTCCGAGTAAGACTTATTTAGTCTTACACGGAGGATTCGTGAATCCGGGGGTATGTGCGTTCACTTTCAAAATCAGAAACAAGTGCACACAGTGAGCTTCTGATTAAATAAACTAATTAGACTGCGTCCCTTTGCAGGCATTGAGTAAATGCATCCTGTTTCCCTGGGTAAGGAGGATGAGATATTAAACTGCACATTGCCAAGATAGAGGGTGAGGAAGCTATGAGTCTTTACTGCTTTATTTTAACACATGGAATAATGTTTAAGTAATACATCTGAACACGAGAACACATGACTCGACAGACTTGCCCTTTTACTTTCTTTAAAGGTTGAACTGCTGCTAAAGTAGAAAAAAATGGGGCGTCAGTACCAGTGAAGGATTCTTACCATGCAATTGGCAGATAACAGTACAGCAAATCCTTGAAAGAAAGTTAAGGAGGTGAATTAGTGAGAAAAAGTGTTATGAAATAACTTTATGTATGTATTAACTTAAGAAGGGGTGGAGGGAGAGAAGAGAGGAGATGTAGTCCATTTGCATCACAGGAGGTAAAATCTTATTTGTTCTGCGATTCTCTGATTTGTTTTCATTTTTTCAAGCTCTAACCAAAACCTACTACAAATCTACAAATCCAAGTCTAAATTTGGACGCAACATGTACAGCTATCACCCCAATATTACCTGGAATAGGCTCCCACTAGAAATCAGGGCCCTTATACATCCTAAACAATTTAAGACAGCCACCAAAGAGCACTTTAAAAGTCACTGGTTCTGCCACTGCACTCTCCTTCCTTAACATCCCCTACTTCTCATACCTTTAATCTACTTTCTGCCTTTAAATTACTCTTCTCACTAGCTCTCTCTTAATCTTCCTTGACTACTCTTTCTACTGTCTTCTAAAATCTATTAAGCAAATTGCCTCAGAGAAACATTCTATTGTAATTGGCTTGTCTTCATGCAACTACATCATGATAAAACTGTTTTTTTTAACCAGTTACGTCACAATCTATACTCATCTTAATGACATATTTCTTTTTATACCTCTTGAAATAGTTATGCTATACTCCTGATTATTGACACTGTATAACATTGTATTGCTACTTAATGCCTTGTAATAATCCTGTAACATTGCTGTTTAATGCTAATTTATAATGAAAATTGTATAATATGTTGGAGCTTTTCTCCCCGGCCCTCCACTGAAAAAGGGCTCTTCTGTTCAGTTGGACAATCCCAGTCAATAAATGTAAAATAAAATAAATAATAACATTTATTGGAACCATTGCCTTTCTTCACATTTTTACAACGATATATGCAAGTGGCTTATCTTGATATTATTTTTCAGTTGCAACAGAGGATGACTATCAAAATATCAGAGACATTTTTATAGAGCATATTAAGTTATGTTCCTAAGCATTAATTAATATTATACCAGATTAATGTGAATGTTTAGATTGGATTTGCTTCTTTATTTTAAGAAGGTCATAACTGAACAAAGTCTTTCATTGCCTAGTTGTCATACCTAAAAAAAAAAAAAAAGATTGTAAATATGAGCAAGGAAGAGCAATGTCCTTACCATTTTTGAAGGCAACATAAGCAATGCTTAGTAAGAACATGTGTTACATCTGCTGGGCTAAGTAAATATATCACTTATTCATTGTGTGCACACCTCTCAACCATACCGAATTTCTTGGTATTTACCAGTTTTGTTGGCAAAGCAATGGGGTGTCACGAATTCCCAAGTGGTCCCTTTAATTCCCAATTTTTGTTGATTTTTTTTTTGTAGTATCACTTTAAATTTATGGCTGTCGTCACCGCACATCACCAGAAGACATCAGCTACAGCCTATTGGACTCAGTCAGATATTTATTTTGAACTATTTTGTAGGGAAATAGGGAACAGCAATGGCAGATGTGCATAATTTAAGTTTTGCAGAGTCGATCTACATGTCCACAGGTCAGGATGAGAAATGGGCTCAGCCTCACAGTAAGAAAAAAGAATAAAAAATGTTATCTGATATGCCTGTAATGCTGATTAGTGGTACAGCTTTGACCCTTTCAGACAGCCACTCTGTTCAGAAGAACTGTTTATCTGATATGCAGCGCTAGTTAGAACTTACTATGTTTTATCTGCTGGGAACTGTGTTTTACCTGCTGTAAGTCCATTCAAGAGTGGCATAGCTTTCACCCTTTTGGATGGCATCTGATAAATGCAGTGCTAGTTAGAACAGAACTGTGTGTACTTTTATCTGCTGTAAGTCTGTAGTTTGGTGTGTGTGTATTTTTTACTGCTTCCCTTGTAAGTCCATAGTTTGGTGTGTGTGTAACTTCGTAGTTTGGTGTGTGTGTGTGTTTGTGTAAGTCCATAGTTTGGTGTGAGTGCTGTAAGTCCGTAGTTTGGTGTATGTTTTTCTGCTTCTGCTGTAAGTCCGTAGTTTGGTGTGTGTGTGTGTGTGTGTGTGTGTGTGTGTGTGTGTGTGTGTGTGTGTGTGTGTGTGTGTGTGTGTGTGTGTGTGTGTGTGTGTGTGTGTGTGTGTGTGTGTGTGTGTGTGTGTGTGTGTGTAGGTCTGTAGATTGGTGAGTGGTTGTTTTTCTCTACTTCTGCTGTAAGAATGTAGTTTGGTGTGTGTGTATGTTTTGCTTCTCCTGTAAGTTTATAGTTTGGTGTGTGTGTAAGTCTGTAGCTTGGTGGGTGGGTGGGTGTGTGCATGTAAGTCTGTAGTTTGGTGGGTGGGTGTGTGTGTAAGTCTGTAGTTTGGTGCATGGGTGTGTGTAAGTCTGTAGTTTGGTGAGTGGGTGTGTGTAAGTCTGTAGTTTGGTGCCTGGGTGGGTAAATCTATAGTTTGGTGTCTGGATGGGTAAGTCTGTAGTTTGGTGCCTGTGTGTGTGTGTGTGTGTGTGTGTGTGTGTGTGTGTGTGTGTGTGTGTGTGTGTGTGTGTGTGTGTGTGTGTGTGTGTGTGTGTGTGTGTGTGTTTGTGTAAGTCTGTAGTTTGGTGCCTGTGTGTGTGTGTGTGTGTGTGTGTGTGTGTGTGTGTGTGTGTGTGTGTGTGTGTGTGTGTAATTCTGTGGTTTCGTGCCTGTGTGTGTGTGTGTGTGTGTGTGTGTGTGTGTGTGTGTGTGTGTGTGTGTGTGTGTGTGTGTGTGTGTGTGTGTGTGTGTGTGTGTGTGTGTGTGTGTGTGTAATTCTGTGGTTTGGTGCCTGGGTGTGTGTGTGTGTAATTCTGTGGTTTAGTGCCTGGGTGTGTGTGTGTGTGTGTGTGTAATTCTGTGGTGTCGTGCCTGGGTGTGTGTGTGTGTGTGTGTGTGTAATTCTGTGGTTTTGTGCCTGGGTGTGTGTGTGTGTGTGTGTAATTCTGTGGTTTCGTGCCTGGGTGTGTGTGTGTGTGTGTAATTCTGTGGTTTCGTGCCTGGGTGTGTGTGTTTAATTCTGTGGTTTCGTGCCTGAGTGTGTGTGTAATTCTTTGGTTTCATGCCTGGGTGTGTGTGTAATTCTGTGGTTTCGTGCCTGGGTGTGTGTGTGTGTAATTCTGTGGTTTCGTGCCTGGGTGTGTGTGTGTGTGTGTGTGTGTGTGTGTGTGTGTGTGTGTGTGTGTGTGTGTGTGTGTGTGTGTGTGTGTGTGTGTGTGTGTGTGTGTGTGTGTGTGTGTGTGTGTGTGTGTGTGTAAAATGCCCCAGTTAAGTATACCTGGTGGTTACAGCTACTCAGGCTCAAACCCTGACCTTAAGTACAAGGAGCAAGAGCCTGAATTCCCTACCCATACCACCACTTGTGTTCAATGTTTGGCTCATACTTTTGGTCTGTTCCTCTTAACATTCGTGGTTTTCTAGCAAATTAGTGAGAACAGAATTCAGTAAATCATGATAGCCATTTAAGTTTCAGTCTTTCTGTCTTTCAGGAAATGCATTGTAATTTGATAACATAAAACATTTTATTCTAGCAACTTTCCAAGATTACACAATTAATGTTTAAAATGTGTCCCTGGTTATTGCGCTTTTGTCCCCCACAATAAATTTTGGCTTTTTCCAGATTTGCTGTGCTGCAAAGCTGGGAGAGATAGTTGAGTGTCGAGTGGATTTTACAAAGAGCTGAGAACTTCAGGGGAAGTGAAGTTTAATGTTGCTTATTTCAAGTCTACTTGCATTGTTAATAGCACAATGGGTAGTATACTTTCTTTTGATGCAAAAGGCTGGGGGTTTTACTCTCACAGTATGTAGATGGATTGTTGATACTGTACTGTGTTGTACATTCAGTTTGGAATTTAAAGTCATGATGGAAGGTTGGATGAGAGTATGTAGACTGTTTGCAAGACAGTTGGAGAACCAGTCAGCTAACTGCTAGAATAATTAATGAGACTTGTTTAGACTACACACTTGGGCATTACAGTGAGTAGGCTTTCTGTGGTGCTCATCTGGAAAACAATCATCTCTGTAGATGATGTCTCATTAAGGACTTTGTGAATCCTACTTATATCCCCCCACAGACACTGGTAATTGCAACCAGAAAGCTCATTTTTTATTTTGAGCTGCTCCCCCCACTTGGAAACTCTACAAATACGCACAGAGTAGTCATAAGAAGTTCCCAAAGTACTGGATAACAAGGAAGCATCCTCAAATGCACAGTGTAGGTTACAGCCTACAGCCTGCTTGATTAATAGTTTTTGTTTTTTAAATAGTTTAGACATAGAAGTCTGTAAAAGGACCACCACACTCATGGAAATACCCTAAGGGTGTCCACCCCCCCCCCCACTCCCAACTTAGTTTCTTTTTTTCTAGTGTAAAACAACGTACGCTAGTACATTTAATGGATATTCCCTCTCTATGCCACTAGGTGGCAGGAAAACAGAGCTTAGAATCTCCTTTGCTGATTAACAACGAGCAGATCTAAGCTCCAATATTCAATTGTATAAAATAAGAACCAACCTCTCTACAAAAGTAACTATTAAACTCCCCTTAGTTATACCTGTAAGTGGAATCTATCCCAGAACACGGGCAGGATTGTAGCACTATAAATCGTGTTCCCAAAAGAAAATTACTACTTACCTGGGAGATTTGTCCAGTGCACAAACTCAATGAATAAACTGATTGATTCCTGATACACCACTTCCTGGCTGTTCCCCACTCCGTTCACCCTTCAGGCTCATTCCACTCCCCTACCCTACCCCCAAATTCCACCAACCCCCAGCACCTCTATATTTATTTACCCAAACCACACCCCCAACCAAAAACAACCAATCTCTTCTCCCACACACTCTCATTCCACTTACCAATTACCTGACACACCCCTAGTCTATCACTTCATCACCACACCCACCTTTACTTACACCTACCTCCTACTCTCACATCTTCCTACAATACTAGGTAAAACAAAATAAAAACCACCTTAGGAGGCCTACTGCTAGCGCTGATAACTTTAACATATTTCACATCCACTCATTTGATCACCTCACTGCATAATACAATTCACCATTCAGCGCAAGCATACACTAAACCAAACATTCACACATATTTCCCCATTACAGCTGCACTATTTCAAGACAGCCTAATGTTATATATCTACAAAACACAACTATCAACAACACATACATTTTAGATATCAGTTAAATACCACATAAAAACAACACAAAATATAAAACACATATTACTGATCACAAGAAAATTGCTCCTATCAGGAGAAATCCACCCAAATCCAGGACCAAACAACCCCCTACTCCCACCCAAACAAAAGTCAGACCTACTAATCATTAACATAAATAACAAAAGTCTAACAAACAAACTTCCTAATTTCCAACCCTTCATAACACACAACTCCCCAGATATACTAACTATCACTGAAACCTGGCTAAAACCCACCATCCAAAATAAAGAAATTCTACCACCAGGATATAACATTATAAGGCAAGACAGGCCAAACAAAAAAGGAGGAGGAGTAGCCATATTCTTTAAAAACATAGTCAAAGTAAAACCCCTAGTAATCCCACCCCCAGCATTTCAAAATGCAGATTCCATAATCTCAACTCTAGCCATAAACAATACCAAGAAAATCAACATAATCTGTAGTTACACCCCACAGGCAACAACTCTCCCACCATATAAGAATTATTACAATGGATCTCAGTCAAACTTCCCAATGAAACCATTCTCTTAGGTGACTTGAACACAAACTGGTTAGCTTGCAACTCCAACAACCCCACCAACCATATTAATCTCTTTGACTTTACCCAGCTCATTAAAGAACCTACTAGAGTAGACAAAAGATCACACAAGCAATCATTCTTAGACTGGACACTAATAAACTACCCAAAACATTACTATCACACTGGATGTCTAGCAGACACCCTGAATGACCACCTCCCTACATTCCTCTTAAGAAAATGCTCCAACATAACCAACCAAATTATCTTTAGACAAGTCAGAGATAAAAGAAAACTAAATGCACAGGAACTAAACCACACCCTATAACACTGTAATTGGAATCCACTACTAACAGTAGACTTAGACCAAGCCATAGACTACTTCAACAACACTTTCACTAGCATCCTCAACTCAGCTGCACCCATTAGAAAGATCAGAGTCAAGTCAAATTATGCTCCATGGTTAAGCAGAGACACAAGAGCCCTACTAAAAGCCAGAGATAGAGCATGGAGATCCTGGAAAAAAGACAATACCAACCTAACCAAACAAAACTACCAAAAACTAAGAAACCAAGCAAAAAGACAAACCATACTTGATAAACAAAACTATTTCCTCACCAGCCAAACCAAGTACACAAGAGACCCACAACAATTCTGGAATTCCATCAACTCCCTACTCAACCCCGGAAAAACATCCACCCCAACTCCCACCACCAATAATAATACCACCGACATTGCATCCCAATTTAACCAACACTTCACTCAAGAAATTCTATCACTGTCCTCTCAGATCCCCAAAACCTACCACCCAAACCCACCTAGCAAGCCCCTTAACAATATCCCCTCTCTCACACTCTCTCCTGTCCCCACCAGTACTATTAAAAAACTCCTACATAAACTCAAGCCCACCACCCTTGCTGTAGACAACCTACCTGCTGATTTCCTAAAAATGACAGCTGACTCCCTCTCATACCCAGTATCCATCCTAATAAACCACTCCATACAGGAAGCCTATATCCCTAAACTATGGAAAGTATCTAACATCATCCCTCTTCACAAAGGAGGAAACTGTTATTAGTTATCCAACTACCGACCAATAGCCATCCTATCTCCCTTATCAAAAATACTTGAAAGATGTATACAATCCCAAATTGTACAATTCCTAAACTCTAACAACCTACTGTCACCCACTCAACATGGCATCCGACAACACCATAGCACTACTACCGCTCTTCTGACCTTTACATAGTGAACCATCACAGAAATAACAGCAATTTCGTATCAGCAATATTTCTTGACTTATCCAAGGCATTTGACATGGTGTCACACACCATGCTACTGGACTCCATGTCCTCCCTATGTTTTGCCCCTTCCACTATTGCATAGTTTAAATGCTATTTATCAGACAGACAGCAGTCTGTTCAGTGGCAGAATACACTATCACCACTACTACCTACAACCATAGGAGTCCCACAGGGTTCAATATTAGGACCACTACTTTTTTCCATTTTCACTAACAGCCTCCAGACCTCCACCCAAAATGCCTCACTCATACAATATGCAGATGACTCCACTCTCATCTGCTCTGCACCATCACTCACAACCCTTCAAAAACTTACTCAAGACTCCTTCACCTCAGTAGAAAACTGGATTACCCAGATACAACTAATCCTTAATCCCAACCAAACCAAACTACTCATTTTCACACCTAACAAATCTAAATCTATCAATCAACCTTTTACAATCACTGCCAAAAATGGTACCAACATCTTACCCACAAACCATACCAAACTCCTTGGCATGGAAATAGACAACAAACTACTGTTTGATGTACATATAGCACAAACCATTAAAAAGGTCCACAAAAAAATGGGAACACTTTATAGACACAAAAAATTTCTAACTGACCAAGCACATGTGACACTTGCCCAAACACACCTTCTATCTACTCTAATGTACGCCGCTCCAATCCTTGCACACATAAGAAAACAGGACTTTGAACAACTTCAGTCATGCTACAATAAAATCGCCAGATTCGTTTCTAAATCCAACTACAAATCACACCACTGTCATGACTACATAAACTGCAATGGCTAGAACTTCCCCAGCTAATCAACTATCATCAACTAATAATTGCCTACAATATTTTGAACTATCCACTCAAAACCCCATCTCTTAGTCAGTTAGTAACCAAGCACACATCAAATCGTCCCCTACGCTCTTCAGAAAAAACACTACTGTCTATCACCAAAGCCAACAATTACACAGGACAAGCCCTATTCTCTCATAGCATAGCAAGAAACTTGAATAACCTTCCCCCTAACCTTACCTCTGCTACATCGTCCAATATCTTTAAAAGTTCTCTAAAAGTCCACCTCATGAATAAATGGATATGCCCATGCATCACATAACATTCAAAACATATCTGTTGTGACCACAATTTCTACTCTCACTGCCTGATATATATAGTATATTGTTTGACACTGTACAACAATTTATTTCAATCTGCTGAACTTTATTGTGAACTGTACATAATCTATGCCTGAACATTTGAAGTGCTGAACTTATCATACATTGCACATAATCTATGTCTGATCATCTGAGGCTTGAAATTATTGTAATGTTCTGAATTTATCAGAAACTGTACATAATCTATGTCTGAACATTTGATTTGTGAACTTATTATAAACTGGAACTAAAATGTTTGGAGCTTTTCTCCTCGGGCCTCCGCTGTAAATGGACCTATGTCCAGTCGGACTATCCCAGTAAACAAATGTAAAATTAAAAAATAATTAAATAAAAATTTGAAGTCAGTGAATGCTGCAGTCCTAAGAATATCCTCCTTTGAAGGAGATACCTAGTATGCCAGAGCCATGGAGAAACACTAAATAAACCAAAAACTATAATTATTTCCTTTATAAAAGCAAATACCCAAGCTAATTACAATATAGACAGCACACCCCTATAAGCAGACCAAGTGGTATGTAACCTGTGTACTCAGGTAGATAGTAAGTGGAACTTCCACCAGCATGTGACCACAGTGGTTACAAATCCCTTGTATGTAGCATAACTCCTGAGTATGGGTTGGCCGTCCACATCAAAGGACATTACACTTCCATTGTTCTCAGCCCTCATCATACCAATAATTGAGTACAGTGCACCCTTCTGCATGTACCTCACCACACATCTGCAACAGCTGGACCAACCCCAGTTATCACACAAAGAAAATACGGGTCCATATTATATTAGTGAAAATCCTTTTAAGCGAATGCGAAAACACCAACACATATTGCGCGAACCGCGATTATGCCGAACATACTAAACCACGAAATTCAAAAAGTCGAAGTGTCATGGTTGGCCCATCTGCGGTATAGCTCTGCAAAGTAACTGTGCGATAATTATGGACCTTAGGATTAGGGTGCGGGTTAAGTTAAGTGCATAGATAGGTAATGTATGTAAGGTTTAGTGTAGGGTTAGAATTAGGGTTTTGTTAAATGTATGTGTGTGGATTATTTGTTTTGTTTTGGTATTTCACTGTAGGGTAAGTGTGCGATAGTTACGGACCTTAGGGTTAGGGTGCGGGTTGAGGTAAGTGCATAGATAGTAATGTATGATAGAAGTAGGGTTTTGGTGCTTTACTTTAGGGTTAGAAGTTGGGTTTTGGTTAGTGTATGTATGTGGTTTATTTATTTTGCTTGGGTAGGCAGTATGTAGTGGGAGGTGGAGTTGGCTGACAATGAGGATTCAACTTTTTGTATTTCGCGGTTTAGTACGTTCGGCATATTTGTGGTTCGCGCAATATGTGTCGGTGTTTTCACATTCGCTTAAAGGGATTTTCGCTATTATAATATAGACCCGAAAATACATGGTATAAACAAAAAGTCCTATGCTCAGAGATTGAAAGCCCTATCACTGTATTATATTTCCTGCAGACTACTAAGGGTCGATCTGTGTCTTGCCTGTGGAGCAGTCTCTAATCTGACCATGATGGAAACATTATGCTTTGTTAATGCAAACTGCATGAAATTCAATTGTTCCAAGGGTGTTAAGTGAGTCTCTGACATAATAAATCAGGTTGTACAGAGAGATACAACTGTCAGATACTACCTCTTCTCTGGGACAACTTTCCCAGTCACATAAACCAAAGGCCTTGCCAGACATTCTTTAAGTCCAACCTAGATCGATGGATGGCTAATCCGGATTCCACTCCTGTTGTTGCAGCCATGTCCCTCATGGATAGAAGCAGTTGATATTAGATAACATTGCATAGGTTAATACCTCTGAGAACATCATTCACATAGCTATTTAAAATTGTGAAACACATGCTACACATGGCTAGTCTTTTATGGGATCTTGGGACTTTAGCCTAGTACTCTACTATGCACCTATAAACCTATGATGTACAGTTGTATCCTGGGTACATCTATAATGTGACTGTACAGCATCATGGCTATACCACTACACCACATCAGTATTACCACTTGACAATTTGCATGAACAGTTATGCATGCATATCAGGATTTCATGGTAGTATAAAAGTTCCCATGGCGATGTCAGGGTGGCAGTGATCATATGATACATTTCTTCGGTTTGACGTGCTGATATAAAATGTACTCCCTATATCTTTTGGTATGTGTCACTCATCTAGTCAGGATAAAATAGATGAGTCTTTGTGGGTTCTGTTCAAGCGGCTTTGTTATTTACAAATACGTCAGGATTGAGCCTTAATAACTTTAACTTAGATAAATTTATAAACAAACTAGCTATTACACTCATACATGCTCACTCTCTGGCTGCACTCTCAAAATGGCACTGAAGCTAGCACGTGCTTGCTATTTATATGCATGTGTCAACTTTGAAACACTTCTTAAAGGTACAACATGCACACACTATTCTACAGTATGTGAAAGGTATCACAGTGACAGCATACTCGCTCAGTGATGCTACACTTTGCAGTGGTGTAGTTTCTGTGTACATGGGGATGCTGATGCATTGCCATTGGTCTCACATATTGCTGTACAATTCACTAATTGTAATAGCTAGTTTGTTTATAAGTTTATCTAATGTATCATATGATCACTTGTTTGCTGTAGCATAGACTAGATCCAGGCCTGCTGAATCTAGCTTTGTTTGTATAACTTGAGCACTAATCCAGGCATTCTTTAGAGTATTCAATTGTATTTATTACTGCTTGGTAGTAACTTGATTAAAGTGTAGCTATCATTCTAAGTCTTTTGGATTAAGCACTTGGGCTTCAGACCAGTTGTTTTACATTAGGAAGGTTTGTAGCCTGCACTGTGGTGGCAGGACAGGTAGCTTACATCCTTCTAAATTGGGAACTGCTGATTGAGGGCTCAGTCTCTGTTATTCTAAAAGTGTATTAGTTCTGGTTTAAGCACTTGGGCTTCAGGACAGTTATTTTACATTAAGAAGGTTCGTGGTCTGCACTCTTGTGGGAGGAGAGGCTGGACTCTGCCCTTCTGAGCTGGGAATTTCTGGTTAAAGGCTTATAGTGCCTGCATATTTGAACTGTTTCGTACTGAAATTGGTACACCTTGTTTGCTGTAACATAGACTAGATCCAGGCCTGCTGAATCTAGCTTTGTTTGTATGCTTGTTGTTTGTTTGCTTGTTATTTCCCTGAAACACTAATTCCACCTAAAATGCAGCTTTTCAGTGCTTCTATGGATCCCTAGTGATATCTGCATTGCTTACTGTACTTATTTCCTTGTTTCACTTGAAAGAAAGTTACTGTTTGTCGTTTTTGCATTTAAGTTACCGGTAACACATTGCATTTAAGTTACCTGGCACTTGCTCACTAAGTCAGCACGAAAAAATTAAAAGCACTACACCCTCACAAACCTTGCTCCCCATTGGCTATTTTTTCAATTATAATGGAATTCCCAATACTATTCTAGCATATCCAAAGGTCAGTTTTCAATCTCCTCTCCGGTCCAGCTGGTGAATCTGGGAATCTTGAGGGAATGTTACAACTGCCTCATGTACACAGACAACCCTCTCCTCCTCCCAACAAATTCCAACCCATGTAAGAGATGTAATCATATAGCCAAACTGGAGGCTAAGCTCTCTCAACTCAGTACTGGCGTAACCAGTCAGGAGGAGAAGGAAACCACACTCACTACAATTCCAGTCTCACATAGTCCTACCACGACAGCAAACCAAACACATAAACACACAAAAACATACTCGGAGGCTCTAAATAAAAATCTGCCTAAGCAGCAGAGACCTCCAAAGCAGACACCCAAGCAACCGCTACCCCAAAACAAACCACGTGCAACACATAGCTCACAAAGCCAGTGTGCCAAACAGTCACAGCCCTTAAGGCTAAACAACACACCTGATACACTTGTAATAGGTGACTCTATCGTCAGGCACACTGACATCCCGCTCACCAGGCTGAACAAGGAGAAGGTCACGATGACCTGCCTGTTGGGCGCTAGGATATGTCACATAACACAAGCACTCAGGTCACTCCAAGGCAAGTACAAATATGGCTCAGTCATTGTCCATGCTGGTGTGAATGACCTGAGACATACCTCCCTGAACTACATGAAAAGAGACATAGAGGAGCTCTCTGAGCATGTAGCCCAGGCCGGTATGACCCTGACCTTGAGTAGCATCTTACCCTCACCAAGAATGATGCCACAATATGAAGACAAGATGATCAATTTCAACAATTGGCTTAAGTATTGGTGTCATTCAGAGGGGATCCAATGCCTGTCAGCCTGGGATGACATGCTCGACAAGCCAAGATGCTTCGCTAGGGATGGCTTGCACCTGTCACCCCTGGGCTTTTGGATATTGGCAAAGGCTCTTGCTACCCCCATAGTGCCTTTTTTAGGCAAGGCTCAAAAGACAACCCTACCTCCATAGGTATCACAAGGGATTAGAAACTAAGAGTAATGCTACTCAACGCCAGAAGTCTAAACCTCAAGATGCATGCACTCAAAACTCTCCTTAGCATGGAGAACATCGATATCTGTGCAGTAACAGAAACCTGGTTCAAGGCTCCAGAGAGCACCCAAGCACTACCAGGTTATACCTCATACCCTGCTTTTCAGCCCCAAAACTTGGACCGAACCACAAAAGGAGGGGGAGTATCAATATTCGTCAAAGATACCCACACCTCTAGGTTGGTGGCACAGCACGAAGCATCAGAGACTATCCATGTGCAACTAACAGTGGGTAAAACTGCCTTCCAGTTTATAGCCTGCTACAGACCACCCTCCCAAACCCAGGAACCCCACTCGGCCTTCCTGAGAACACTGGAAAATATGAAGGTCTCTCTAAACACCATTATATTGGGTGACTTCAACTACCCAAACATAGACTGGGAGCATTACTCTAGCTCCAACACCCTAGCCCAAAGGTTCCTAGAATTTATAAACTCAAATGCTATGGAACAACTTGTTACCACTCCCACAAGAGGGGAAAACATACTGGACCTGATCATCACCAACATGGGGACTCTATGCTCCAGACCAGAAGTGTATCCTTCACTGGTAAGATCAGACCATAAACTAATCTCACTGGATATTCACATCCTGACCCCACCCCCTGCCCAGAAAACCACAGTGAAAAACTTCTCTAAAGCAAATTTCACACTTTTCAAAACTGAGGTGGAATCCTTCAAAGCCCCGGGCCTGTGGAAAATATGGCCCAGACTGCAGAATCCTTTATAAACGCATTCTATGAACACCTTCAGGAATGCATGGATCATGCAATCCCAAATAAAACCAAGACCTGATCCTCCAAAGGCAGACATCCTGTCTGGTGGACCCCAGCCATAAACAAACTATACAATAGAAGGAGGAAGCTACTACATGATAGAGCAAAATCCCAAAAAGGGAAGGCATCTCTGATCAGTATTAGCAAAAAACTATGGGCATTCATAAAATCGTCTAAGGCCAGCTTCGAGAGAAAAATTTCACAGGACACTAAGGATAATCACAAGGCTTACACGGAACCCACAGACATTGCCAACATCCTAGCTGACAGGTTCAGCGCAAACTTCTCCCCCGCCTCCCCACCAAAAGGGCAAATATCTATCCCAGCAGAGTGCTGCCCCCCTGACATCTCAGATGCTCAGGTAAGAGCCGCCCTCTCCAAAGCAAAAAACACAGCATCAATGGGACCAAACGGTGTCCCGGGCTGTGTCCTACATGAACTCCAAGAAGAGCTAAACCCAAACATAAAACTACTGTTCAATCTCAGCCTTACTACAGGATATGTACCCAAAGAGTGGTGTACAGCAACAGTGGTCCCTCTCCACAAAGGTGGTGCCTCAACGTATCCTGGAAACTATCGCCCCATAAGCCTGACATGCTTGGTCTGCAAAGCTATGGAAAGGATCATCATGGACCTCATAAATAAAGATATTGGGGACCTACAGACACTGGATCCTACCCAGTTCAGCTTTGTTAAGGGCAGATCCTGCCTCTTAAACCTGGTCGATTTCTTTGAAACCATTACCAAGGCCATTGACGAGGGGAAGGTGGTCCACACAGCCTACCTGGACCTCGCAAAAGCCTTCAATACAATAGCCCACTCGGGCATTATGGATAAGCTCACCAGCTTAAATATAAACCCTATGTCACTAGATGGGTTGCAAACTGGCTCAAGGACAGAACCCACATGGTTAGAATTGCTGGAGCCATGTCAGACTCCAAACCAGTTAGAAGTGGCATCCCACAAGGCTCAGTTCTGGGACCACTCTTGTTCGGTATATATTTCTCAGAGGTACAGGCCAACACAGAAGGACTGTGGCTGACCAAATTTGCAGATGACTGTAAACTGGGTGCCATAATCAACTCTCCAGCCGACACAAGCATCCTCCAAAAGGGCCTCATAGAAACAGATAACTAGTGCCAGAGCCATGGCCTCAAGCTAAATACCAAAAAGTCTATAGTCATCCCCTTTGGCAAAAACAAAGTGCCCACAAATTACCACATAGGTGGTAATCCATTAAGTACAGAAGAAGTAATTAGGGACCTGGGGGACCCAAGTTGATAGCAATCTCTCATTTGACAACCACGTGGCCAAAGTGGTTAGAAAAACATTTTATATAGCCCACCTAAACATGAAGGGATTCACATCTGGATCAGGGGAGGTCATCGTGCCTCTTTACTCATCCCTCATCAGGCCCATAAGTGAGTACAATGCCCCTTTTGGGATGTACCTTACCAGACACCTGCAGCAACTGGAAAGACTCCGATAGTACCTCAGCAAGAGGATCAAAGGGCTCAAACAGATGCCATATGCTTCCCGGTTAAAGAAACTCCAGCTCTACTCAGTGGCATACCGCCTGCTCAGAGGCGATCTGTGCCTGACGTATAAAGCCATGTCTAACCCGGAATTAATGGACATGCTGCACCTCAGAAAATCCAAATCCCATTGAGCTATGCGCTCGAGAGACTTGAACCACAGCACTGAAATAAATAGGACATGCTGGAGGGACAGATTCATAACCCAGAGGCTCCCTTCACTCTGGAATAAAATCCCAGTCCAGGTTAGGCAGAGTCCCTCATTGACTCTCTTCAAGAGGAATCTTGATGAGTGGATGGGAGATCGTAGGTTTACCCGGGGTATCACTTCTGTGTCACTGTTAGACAGAGGCACAGTATACTGACCTCGAAAAAGGGCATAGCAAAATTAATTTAAAATGGGTGGCAAAAGCCATACACGCTCTGGCTAGGCATATAAATGCCCTAGGGCAGATAGCCTAGTATGAACCTATGAACCTATGAACTATAATGAATCACTTTTTAATTCACACATCATTTGCAGATATCCATTGCCATTACATGTGGCACATGAAAGCAATACCCAGCTGTATATAAGGAATCTACTGATAATAGTTTGTTGTTTTTAAGTGTAAACCATATGGCTGATACCCATGTCTTCCAGGGATGATTTATAAAACAGTATCATTTTTGCCACAGTGAGCTCCCACACATCTTGTTGGCCACACAGAAGTATCCTTTGTGTTGCATTACCATTAGGAGTTGACAGCGCAAACTTCCTTTCTAGGTGTTCTGCAAGATGCATGTGTGATACTTTTTCCTGTGATGCACCCAGTAAATACACAGCTCACTGACAACATTGATGGCATGGGTTACATTCTTGTAAGTGTGGATTGTGGCATATGTGTCATGCAAACCAATCAACTAGCCAAGATTGCTATGAATTTAAATTACAGGTGTAACAGTGTCCCTCTTAACACCTCCAATGACTGATCATTTTTGAGGAAGGTGTGCTTGATTCCCCTTATAGATGAATGACAAATAATTACGGTTGTACAAGGGTGTTCCTGTAGAACATGAATAATAACTCACAATCACATACTTTATGTCACAGATTAATGGTGGTATTATTCTGATATTTTTTCCATGCTTCTGGCTGCTTCTGTCTGCTTTTGTCCATGACCCTGTTGCTTTGTGTCCCTTATTGGTTGAGAGCTATGCTGACATTTCAGTCAGACTCAAGTGAGTAATTTTGCACACTTTCACAATATGCACATACTCCTATTATATATACCATCCTTGTTAAATGTCCTCTCCAGTGATCACATAAGGGTGTTTATACCACAACCAATCATCTCCACTGATATGTGACCTTGTGTGACAGTCACATAATATACTCTCTTTGTGTAGTGATATGAATATACCCACACAGGATGTGTAAACAACAGTATGTACTGTAATTTGTACATATATGATTACTTTTCATACTAATAACTTGTCTTTTGGGTGTACGTACATTGACATGCCCTCATCTGGTAAACATTACCATGTTTCACGTGTCATCTTCCTTTTTATTCATTCCTACCATTCGTGTGTGTGGCCCTTTTCAATATGCACACTTCCCAAGACTAGTGTATTTATATTGTATCCTATGTATCCTTTATGATCACCAGAAAACCTTTATTTCAGTATGCCAAAAACATGTGGTAGTGTACATTGCACCGAGTACTCTTTTCTATAATATGTTATTACTGCATTCATTTCATTAATATTAACCCTGCTTGCCATTGTGGCTGTCTGTGCAATTCCATAGAACAAGTTTGCCCATATATAAACTTGTCTGCATGTGTTATATGCCTTTGTGCTGCTTACATGGTTTTCTGGCTGGTAACACTGTTGCTTGCCATGAGACCTCATTTGTATCTTTGTAAGTGTGATGTGCGACATACATATGCAATTATCACTACTGCTCATTGCGCAAGCAAGTAAACTCCATATGGGCTTTGGGGTAAGTCTACACAGAGTTTATTGAATCCCCAATGTGTTTATGTGGGATTAGTGCTATAAAATTTACTGCACAAAATACTGAATGCCGAAACATTGCATGAAAAATATCGACTCACACAAATATCTCCAAACAAAAATGACTAAACTAGAAGAATCAAATCAACCAGAAACAAAATACAACTCATTACTTTTGGAGGGGGTAAGCCCCTTCACCACCCCACTTACACCCTTCTCCATCATACCCCTTTATTTATATATATTAACTCTACTATCAGACTACACTTAGGAAAGGAACATTTTCTTAAATAGCTAGCAGTTTATTGGGCAATATATTCCCACATGATACCAGCTTTTAAATCACCACTAATTTAAACAATAAAGAGTAAGAAAATGTTTTTGTGTGGGGAGGGAGGCAAGCTCAACCACATGCGCCCACTGCCTTACCTATGTATACTTCATGGTCACACAAAAAGGGGAAAGGAACAAATACACAAAATAGTACCCATTGGTTTAGGTGTATTACTGAATGACCACATACAGACCTGCAATCTAAGTTCCCCATATGTCCCAGCAACACATATTTAGGTGTTCTACTTCAAAGGTTTTGACATATATTATTGCCTTTCAATGTTTTTGCTTTCAGTATTACTTTTAATTCAAAATGCTTCAGATATTTGTAATGATAGATAAAATAATATGTTCCTATTGTGCAGGTGTGTGTGTGTGTGTGTGTGTGTGTGTGTGTGTGTGTGTGTGTGTGTGTGTGTGTGTGTGTGTGTGTGTCTGCTTGTGTGTGTGTATGTGTGTGTGTGTTTCCACATGTCTATGTGCATTCTGTACTTAGCTTTATATAGTATATTAAATATTGATTTATTCATTAATTCTCTTATGTTATATGAACATAATTTCAGCTGCAGGAAAAGGATTGCTTCCAATCATTGCTAAAGCCATAGCCTATTTGTTTTAAACATTTATTCCATTTTCTGTGTCATGCAGTAAATGAAGCTGTATTTCTTGTCAGGTATTAGCTGATTACATGTTCAGTTTTTCCTCTTTGTCATAATACATAAACTTATATTTCATGGTTCTTCCCCTCATCCACATCCAGACATTTTGCATTGAAGAATGCCTACACTATTTCTTGTATACTGTATGTGTGCTTTAGTGCTGCAGTTCCTTTCATTAGTGGTGGCATTACACAGTGCATGTTAATCATAGGTTCATAGATTCATAGGATGGTACTAGGATATCGGTCCTTAGGCCTATACAAGCCTAGCCATAACAATTCCCTGGCTATTTCTTCCCACAATATTTACTTCCCTGGACCTCTGTCTAGCAGGGAAACTGACATGATCCCCGGGGTGAATTTCCTATCTCCCATCCAATCATCAATGTTCCTTTTGAAGAGGGCCAAAGAGGCACTCTGCTTGACATGCACTGGCAGTCTATTCCAGAGTCTGGGGAGTCTCTGGGTCAGGAACCTATCCCTCCAGCATGTTTTGTTCATAGTGATGACAAGGTTTAGATCCTTGGAGTTTGTGGCTCTGAGGGATTGGGAGTTCTTTAACTGCAGCATGTAGCTCTGGGCTTGACATGGCCTTGTATGTTAGGCAGAGATCGCCTCTGAGTAGACAATATGTGACAAGAGTATAGCTGGAGTTTTTTAGACGGTCAGCATAGGGCATCTGCTTTAAGAGTGTGATTCTTTTAGTGAGGTATTTCTGCGGCCTTTCCAGTTGTTGCAGATGTCTTCAGAGGTACATACTAAATGGGGCATTGTATTCTATAATGGGTCTAATGAGGGATGAGTACAGTGGGACAATGACCTCCTTTTATCTGGATGAAAAGCCCTTAGTGATGAGGTGTGCCACATAGAAGGATTTCCTGACTGTTGTGGCAATGTGGTTATCAAAGCTGAGACCACTGTCCACCTGTGTCCCTAAGTCTCTTATCACACTTTCAGTGTTTAATGTACTGCCACCTATGTGGTAATTCATGGGTGCATGTTTTTTCCCAAAGGGGATAACTATACATTTCTTGGCATTGAACTTGACCCCATGGCTCTGGCACCAAGCATCTGTTTCTGTAAGGCCCTTTTGTAGAATATCCACATCATTTGGGGATTCAAAAATGGCTCCCAGTTTGCAGTCATCTTTGAACTTTGTTAGCCAGAGGCCCTTATTGTTGGCCTGTACTTCAGAGAAGTTGATGCCAAACAAGATGGTCCCAGGACTGAATTCTGCGGTACTCCACTTGTCACTTGTCTGGAGCTGGATTTGGAGTTGGCTACTTTTACAGTGTGGGTTCTCTCAGTAAACCAGTTGGCATCCCATTGAGTGACATAGGGATTAATGCCCAGCTTAGGAAATTTAGCTATGATTCCAGAGTGGGGGATGGTATCAAAGGCCTTGGCAAGGTCCAGATAGGCTGTGTAGACTGCTGCGTTGCCCTCGTCCACAGCTCTGGAGACTGATTCAAAGAAGTCAGTCAGGTTCAGGAGACAAGATCGGCCCTTCACAAACCCAAACTGGGTGGGGTCCAATGTTTGAAGGTTGCCAATGTCTTTGTTTATAAGTTCCATGATAATACATTCCATGGCCTTGCAGATCAGGCTCATCAGACTGATGGGGCGGTAGTTCCCAGGATCCAAGGTGGATCCCCCTTGTGGAGTGGGATGACTGTAGCTGTGTGCCACTCAGTGGGCACGAAGCTTGAGGTGAGGCTATGATTAAACATTCCTCTTAGGTGAGTTGCCTGTTCATTTTGTAGTTCATGTAGTACACAGCCTGAGATGTCGTCTGGTCCCATAGATGCTGTATTCTTAGCTTTGGAGAGTGTGGTTTGTACCTGTGTGGCCATTATTACTGGAATTTGGCAATCTTTCGGTATTGAAATGGACCCTTTAGGCAGTGAGAGGGGGGGGTGAAGTTGGCACTGAATCGACCTGCCAGGATATTGGCAATATCCTTGGGATCAGTATATTTAATGCCATTCTGTTGTAGCTCAGAGCAGATCTGTGCATTGCCATTTAGATTCTTGACATAGGTATAGAATGCCTTGTGGTTGTCTTTGGAATCTTTGCCAATTTTATTTTCGTAACTAACTTTGAAGGATTTTATGAGGGATCTCAGCTTCTTACTGAGGCTGGAAAGGGAGTTTTTTGCATCCTGGGATATTCCTCTTTTCTGCAGCAGTTTCTTCCTTTTGCTGTAAAGTTTGTTTATGGCAGGGGACCACCAGATTGGCTTCCTTTTTTTGGAGGAGACTGTCTTGGTTCTATTTGGGATCACATGATTCATGCACAAGTGGATGTGCTCATATAGTGCCTTAGTGTAGGATTCAACAGTCGAACGTTCAGTTCCCATCTGCATGTGTGTCATGAAGTTTGGCACTTGACTTGAGAAGCATGAAGCTGGCTTTGGAGAAGTTTTTTACAGGGGTTTCCTTACTGGGGGGTGGGGGAGAGATGTGGATGTCAAGGGTGATTAGCTTATGGTCAGACCTGGCCAACGAGGGGGTGACCATAGGTGTGGAACATCAATTTTCCATATTGGTAATGACCAGGTCTAGGATATTGGAGCCCCTGGTGGGACTATGGATTAGTTGATCCAGGGCATTGGAATATATGAATTCCAAGAACCGTTGAGCAAAGGTGTTGGTATACAAGTAGTTTTCCCAGTTAATGCCAGGGTAGTTTAAATCACCCAGTATTAGGGTGTTTGGTCATATCTTAATATTTTCTAGTATGTTTAGAAAGGTGAAGTGAAAATCTTGGAGCATGGTGGGTGATCTGTAGCAAGCTACAGTTTGGATTGCAGTCTTAACTAGTGTTAGTTGCACCTGGAGAATTTCAGACACATTGTGTTGGGCAACTAGCCTGGTGGCGTGAATATCCTTGGTCAATATGGACACTCTTCCACCTTTAGTGTTTTGGTCCTGGTTTGGTGGCCGAAAAGTGTGGTAAGAGTTGTAGCCTGGTATTGCAGGGGTGCTCACTGGAGCTTTGAACCAGGTCTCAGTTACTGCACAGATATCAATGTTCTCCATTTTTAGGAGTGCCTCGAGAGAGAGTGCATTTTGAGGTTTAGACTTCTAGCATTGAGTAGCATTACCTTCAGATTTTGCATGCTTGTACCTGTTATGGTGGTAGTTTTATCCTTTGAACTTTGCCTAAAAAGGCACTATAGGGGTGGCAAGAGCCTTAGCCAGTAACCTGAATCCCCTTAATACATTTGGTTACCACTAGAAGGATTCACATAGGCAATCTAGAGGAGGTCTATATCACATAGTTGCAGTTTTAAACCTTTGAACATGAAATGTATGAAGCATTCCGTTTGAAGTTACAAAACTTCGACTATGAATTAAAAAAAAAAAAAAAGGAAAAACAAAATGGACTGTTGTGCCCCCCCTCTACTTAGATATTCCAACTCTGAGCTCGCACCTCATTCAACAGAACAGAAACCTCCCCTTATGGAGATTTCTGTTGAAACACTCAAACTTGTACAAGTTCGAACTTATGGTCTCGACCATATAAGGTTCGAACTTGTACAACTTCGACTATGTGATTTGAATCCTCTAGAGGTGATGTCCTGACAAAATGTCCAGTAGAGCTTTAATACATTTTGTTTCCTTTATTAGTGAACCCCTCTGATAAATGTGAAGTTTTAAGTTGAAATGTAGTTCTAAACTTTTGCATCACTATGCATATGGGTATAAATATATCCTTGGCTTGTACACTGAGTAAAGAATAATGCTAGCCATAGTAACATGTCTAACAATGATAGCAGTAAAAGTAATGGAACAAATGTAGTAGACGTGCTTAAATGTGTTGGCATTTCGTTTTTTTGTTTGGTATGTTTATTTTCTTACCATATTATAAGTTGTGCTGTTGTGGATAGATGCTGATAAACAGTATTATGCAATCAGTTTACCATGGTGCAGCTTTCTATAGTGTGCATGCTTTATCTTATTTTATTTATTTATCTATTTAAATTTGTTTACTGGGGTAGAGCACTGATCAGTGAGCCTCTCTTGGTTATCATTTTCTCCATCTCTACTGATCTATACATTTTATACCAGTGATTAAGTTAACATATGCTGCTTTTGACTTTTGTGGTAGTTCTTCTGGTCAGTATAAATTTTGTTATGTCTACTGTTTTTTCATAATTCTCTGATCATTGCTTTAACTAGGAAAATGAGAGAAAAAGGAATGTACTTACAAGATGGCAGTAGAAAGCATCTAGGTAAGTAAGCATGCAATTGTCATATAACATACCTCCAAGACTTGAGTGAAATGTGTTTACTCGTTTATTTGTTTGATTTGGATTACACTGCCATTTACAACATATTTGGAAATCATGTAATATATTGCACAGTTTACATGTAACTTATCTCTGATAACCAAGTCTTATACAAATAAAGCTGTTGCTGTAAGATGTAGCCTGGGGGTTTTACTATGAGCAGGAAAATAGTTCTGAGATACTTAAGTAAAAGGAGCACTTTGCAAATAAACCCTTTTGTCTCCAAGTGGATGCCAGTTACAATTTCTTGGAAACAGCAACCTTAAAGGAAACCAGACTAGCTGCCTATCAGTTAAGAACATTTAAAGATGGGATAAAGGGCTACACACAGATATTTAGAGAATTGTTATTAAAAGGGTATAGATGTGAGAAAGTCCACAAATATATTTATTGCATAGAAATTCAAACGGCGATAAAGTATAAATCCTTGCAAAAAGCATATTCAGAAGGTATTGGTAAATTCACTTCTGTTGTGCAGAACTAGATCTGAAAGTGAAATCCAGACCAGGCATGGGACAATATTTAGCAGAGATGTTAGGCAGAGCATTTTTACTAGACCAGAATCAAGTACTGCTAGTAAAACAAGATGTTCTTATAATAATTCCACTATTGCTAATGGCAGAAGAAAAAGTAGATTTTGCGTGTCCAGCAGCAAAATAACGTTCTGCACAGCTATGTTCCCAGTCAGTGATTACACTCCAGGGAGCAAAAACTTCTGCCTGTCCACAAACCTGCTGGGCATTGTCTGTACTCGTACCTTGTTCTAAGGGTTGGAACTCCTTACCTCAGGTCAATACCCTCCATCCCATCCTTCAAAGCCATTCTGAAAGAGTACCTATCCAAAAGCTGTCTCTGTTCTTGCTGAACATCAGGATAAACTAAATCCGTAAATGTGAACAAATACGTATTCATACCTTATATCTCCTTACGCTCCCTTCTTCACACTCTCTTTCTTCTAGCAATTTCTCTCCCCTGGCTTTCTCTCTAACTATACCATAAGCCTGTTTTTTTCTCACTTCAAATTGCAGTTCCTGTTTGTATTATACCAAACTATCTTTAATTTCTCTATAAGCTGGATAAAATTTCTCTAAGTATTAAATCATTATTTTATAATTTGGATCTATTCTTGTCTTAACCACTGTTTTCATATCATGTCAAATTTGGTACAATTATTTAAACTGTAGATTTTTTTGTATTACTTTTGAAGATTGCAAAATTATTGTTCTTAAAATGTAATACTTTAGAGCTTTTCTCCTTGGGCCTCTGCTGAAAATGGGCTCATACCCAGTTGGACTTTCGTGGTAACCAAATTTATTTTATTTTATTTATTTATTTATTTTACATTTGTTGACCAGGCTAGTCCAGCTGGATATATGTCCATTTTCAGTGGAGGCCTGGGGAGAAAAGCTCCATTGGTTAAAACAACATTAGAGAATACAAATACACAACAAACAAAAGCATTAAGCATAGAAGATAAGAAAATTTTAGTATAAGTAATATACATCTAGGAGTAAAAAAAATATCCATAACAAGAAAAAATTAAAGGAAATGATTAAATACTTTCAGTATGGAAATTTGATAGCATCAAAACATAGAGAGAATCATACATTCTCTTGAAAATAAGGTAGACAGCATAAATTTTTTTTTTATAGAATATATATGAGATCAGTTATATCTACAAAGATATGATGTCAGAGGAAGTCAGTCAGGATACCGTAGCAGAGAAGGAAGTATTGTGGTAGAGGAAAGGAAGAAGGAAGGTTAGTCAGGGTTGGTACAGGAGCAAAGCCAGTATTTATTAAGATGGATTTCCAGTTGTTTTTTAAAGTGTGGAAGAGTGGCCAAAGAGGAGATATTTGATGGGAGGTTGTTCCATATTTTGCCAACTGAGTTGGAAAAAAGGCAATTACCTGCAGAATTAATAGGTTTGGTACTATTAACTAGTAGTTTGTCTGAAGAATGTAGTTGTTTCAGGTTGTTGTAGGGAGTCAAGAGATTACTGAGTATTGGTGTCTTAGATGGTTGATATAGAATTTTGTGAGCTATTAAAAGCTATTGATAACTGAGCTTGTTTGGAAGTTCAAGCCAGCCTAGTTGCTTTAAGTTTAGACAGTAGTGAGTTCTAAACTAGGATCCTGTAGCAAATTGAGCAATATTATGGAAAGATGTAGCAAGTTTCTTAAGGTTACTTTTAGAGAGATTAGTGAAAATAGGGGAAGCATATAGAAGGGTAGAGATAAGGTGAGATTGGACTAAGGTGTTCCGGGCTTCAGTTGTAAGGAAGGGTTTGACTCTGTACAGGGATCCAATCTTTTTATTAACTACTTTTATTGTGTTGTTGATGTGACAATCATAGTTAAGATTATTGTCAATAGTAACACCTAGCAGTTTTGTTGAAGAATCAGGAGAAATTTGAGTATTATCAGTGGAAGTAATAGAGAAGTTTAGAGAAGTAGATTTACGGGTAAGTGAGAATAGTAATAATTTGGTTTTCTTAGGGTTAAGGAGTAGACAGCAGTCAGAGAACCACTGTTCAACAGTGGAAAAGGCTTTTTGAGTAAGAGACTAAAGTTCAGTTTGAGAGGAAGCAGTGCAAATTATAGTGGAATCATCTGCATATTGTATGCAGGTAGTGCTAGGGATAGCTGATTGGAGGTCATTAATAAAGATAGAAAATAGAAGTGGGCCTAGGATAGACCTTTGAGTTACTCCTAAAGAGTTAGGAAGGAGAGAAGATAGTGAACTTTTCCAGAGAGCTGCCTGATGACGGTTTTCAAGATAAGAAGTAAACCAAGTTAAGGAAGAGGGATGTAGTGCAAGAGATTTTAGTATGTGCAGAAGGAGTTTATGATTAACCATGTCAAAGGCTTTTGATAGGTCTATGAACAGAGAAGATGTAAGTTTATTATTGTTACGGTTATAGTTGATGGTGTTGGTAAAGGAGAGTAATGCCGTGGTAGTACTGTGGGAAGGTCTAAATCCATGTTGAGTATTAGCAAGTAGTTTATTATGTAGGAGGTGGTTAAGTAGTTGTTTATGGATACATTTTTCCATAATTTTGGCTAAGGGAGATAGGAGTGCTATGGGATGAAAGTTAGAGAAGTCATTAGACTTGTCTCCTTTGTGTAAGGGAATGATGTGGGATATCTTCCTGATAGAAGGGAAAATACCTTCCTTTATAGATCTATTTATTAGGATAGAAATTGGGTAAGCAGTGGCTTTTGCTCCTATTTGCAGGAATTCTGCAGGAAGCTTGTCTGCAGATGGGGAGGTAGGTTTAAGTTTTTGGATTAGAGATTGAATATAGGAGGTAGATACAGGTTGTAGGTGAAGTGGAGGAAGAGTGGTTTTTAATGTAGGTGAGAGAAGTTTAGAAGTGCCAGGAGATAGGTGGTTTGCAAGAGTTTGTATGGTATTGGTAAAGAAAGAATTGAAGTCATTGGCTATTTGTGTGGGATTGTCAGAGTCAGAATCATGAGGGTTGGGTGTGATAGCCTGGCCTGGGGTTAGAAGATTATTAATACTGTTACAAAATTTTTTAGGTTCCTTTTTGGTGGTTTTCTGTAATTGAAAGTAATAGTTCTTTTTATCTGTCAGAATGGCTTTTTTTGTACTGTTTCTAAGCTCCCTAAAGTTTTGGTGGTCAGTTTGGTTTTTAGTAGATCACCATTTATCCCAAGATTTATTTCTGAGAATGATTTTTTGCTTAGTATTCTTGATTAGCCAGGGTGCTGTTTTAGTTTTGGTTCTGATGGTACGACTTGGGGCATGGTAATCTAGGATAGATAGGAATGATGAATTGAAGTATTCCACTACTTCATTCAGTGGGAGATGTTTTAGTGGGGCCCAATTACATTGTGAAAGTTCAATTGAAACTGAGCAGGGTTAAAATGTTTTTTAGTATGTAGGGTTTTGAAAGTGGTAGGTAAGGTTAGGTTAGTTTTGTATCTAATGATATAGGTTAGAGAGTGATCACTAAGGTCATCAGGAAGGGTGCCTGATTGGTAGGTTTGCAAGGGAGTATTAGTAAGAATCCAGTCTAAGGTGGTTTCCATATTGTTTGTTTTATTGGTTCTGGTGGGACTATTAATGAATTGTTTAAAGCCATAAAGGTTGATATGGGAAATGGGGTTAGTACTGTTACAGGAATGCCAATCTATGGTAAAGTCTCCTAAGACTAGTGTTTCTTGAGGGAGTTTGGTAGAGAGTTGGTTAAGGATATGTTCAAGGGTGTTGATATTATTTCCAGGAGGGAGATATGCACAAATGAGGTTTATGGATTTAGTTGTATTGACTAGAAATTTAGAGCTAATTACTTCAGCATTATTGTCTTGGGTAAGAGTCAGGTCTAAAGTAATAATATGGAGTTTTGTTTTATATAGAATTGCTACCCCTCCTCCCTTTTTGGCAGTGCGATCAAGTCTAATAATGTTATAACCAGGTGGGGTAATTTCAATGTCTTTAATTGAAGGCTTCAGCCAAGTTTCAGTTAGGCATAAAATATCAGATTGATGGGTTTCTAGTAAAGCATGGAGTTGATTAATTTTATTACAAATACTATGTACATTGAGATGGGCAATGGAGAGTGAATTGGAGGGTTTAGACAAAGAGAGAGATAAAGGTGTGGTTGTATTTGTTGTGTATTGGTTTTATTATGATGGGGGCCTGGATTGGGGTGAATATCTCCATCTAGTAGCAAGTGGAGGAGTGTGAAATGTCTTTGTTGGGGAAGTTTATAATTGGAGTCAAATGTTTTCTTGAGTTTAAGTTTCTTTAACTTGAAGTGTACTAGTCTATGGTATTTGGCTAGTAGGTAGGTGGGTTGTGAGGCTGGGTGTGAGAAGGCTGTAGATAAAGATGGTGTAGGTGTAGAGGTGTATTTTGAGGGAAGTGAAAGAGACTAATTCAGGGGGTGTTCATAGGAGGTTAGGATGTAAGTAGATACAAGAGAAGATAAATGTAAAAGGGAGATAAGTATTTTCAGTTGTGGATGGATGGTTGGTATAGGCATCTTGCTTTGAATGGAGGTTTGCAGAGAGTTGAGATATAGTTTGAAGGTGTGGTGTAGGGTAGCAGTACTGTGGGAAGGTAGGGGAGAAGGTGGGTCTGTAATTTAGTGGGAGAAGTGTTAAGATAGGGGTGGAGGTAGCTTAGATAATTTAGTGGGTGTGGTTTTAACAAAGAGGGTTGGTTAGTTTGGGATGTTAGGAATCTGATTGGAGTGGACTGGAAAGGGGTGTGTCTGCAATTGGTATAAATGTAGGACCCCTGGGGGTGTGTGGGAATTGGGGGCAGGGTAGGGGAGCGGAGTGAGCCCGCAGGGCAAATGGAGCGGGTAGAGACAAGAGAGTGAACTGCTAAGGAAGACAATCAGTGGAGCGAGAGAACTGAGCAAGAGATGTAGAAAGTGAAGAAGAAGTAGAGGTAAATTAACAGGCTAGAATAAGGAAGATCTACCTGACAGAGAGGTAGAGTATAGAAAGTAAGTTGAAGGAAAAGGGTGGGAGGTGTATAAGAAGAATGTCTATGAAGAGAGGAATTGAAAAAAGAAAAAGAAACAGGGTAGTGGGGTCTAATAGAGAAATAATTGTAATGGGGTAAGGTACAGACTGGGAGTGGTAAAGCGCCACCTAGTGGGCAGTAGGTGAATGTGACTGAAAAGTTCCTGTACAAGGGTAGCAGGCTATGAAAGAGAGGGAGTTAGGTTACTTTGAAAAGCAGAGAGTATTGGCTGTTTACGAGCATTTGATAAAAAGATCAGGACAGAAAAGTTGGGGGGTGGTATGCTGCTGGCTATCCTAATTGAGGAACTTGCCTAGCTTAACAGGGGTTCTTAGAGCTGAAATTAGTGATACAATGGTCTAATATCTAGAACATCACATACTTTCACTGTCTTAAAAAGCACAAGCCTTTCAGGGAGCTGGAGGGTAGTTTCCTTATTCAGGTTATTGTTCTTATCCTTCCAGGAAGGTGAGTTTCAGGTTTTAGTTACTGGAATGTACCTGTGCCCCAAGCTGGTAAGAATGGAAGAGAAAATATAGTAAGGAAGATTGTTCAGGACTTAGAAGCATAGGAAGATAGGTTTAAAGAATATAACAGCATAAAATGTAAACTAAGCAATTACAAATACGTAACGTCTTTTACATCTTGAATTCATAAAACACATTGCTTATTTGGAATCATCAGCGATAACATTTAGAAACATAGGTAAGGCTGTGATCCTGAAAACTCTATTAAACAACACCAGAAAAGCTTTGAATTCAAAAACATTCAACAATTACAAGGATATATATAGGCTGGATTTGGCTACATTAGCTTATCTTCACAAGGGAGCATGTCTTCTCAGGCAGATAACAGTTGTGATCTATTTCAACATGCTGTGACTACAAAATGCATTGAACAGTTAAGGTGTTATTAGATCATGAAGCTGCTGACATGCACATTACTAGCGGTGTATATAAGGTACTGAATTTAATAATACAATGTAAGTAGTCGTTAGGGTGATATTTTTGCTTCCATAGCAGTTATCATATTTCAGAATCAGTGCTAACCTAAGGCCAATACACTGCTTGTGTACGCTAGTGTAGCTTTCAGTAGATAGGGACGCTTTAGTGGCAGAATGATGAAAAATTATGAAAAATGGGCTGTATTCCATGTAACCAACAAGCACTAATGAGCGGTGGTTACATGGTTCTGCTTATGCAGGTAAAAACAGGGCTCGCTAAATGAAGTCACCTAAGGGACAAGTGAAAATAAAACAAATAGAAATCAAGTTAGCCGCCTACTACCTCTGCCAGAGGCAAAGTGTACTGGACAGATAGTCAGGAGTAGCACTCGGTCAGTAGAGTCGCTACAGGGGCTAGTAAACGAGAAAATATACAATCAGGTTAAAAGAAAAAAAAAAGAAAAAAACACCTACAACCAATTCTTAAAGCACTGAAAACTGCTTTGCTAGGTAGATTAGCGGTCAGCAAAAGAAATCGCTTCCACCTCAAATTACATTAGATAGGAGAGAAATTAAGGGAAGCCAACTACAGCAGCTCCAGTAGGAGCAACACAAGCTATAGTGTCGTTGGGAAGGCTGATCTGTTTACAAGTTGAGATCTAGGAGAATTGTAGGGCACTAGACAGAGGTTAGAGTCAATATTCATTAGCCAACATTTGGAACCATTTACCTTTGGTCGACACTATGTAAGTACAAGATAGTAGAGTGAGAACATTAAACAAATAACAATATTACACTCTGCAAGTGATTGCAGACAAGAACAAGTCAATATAAAGGTGTGCAATAATCGTATAACATGCCACTAGCGTCGTTCCCACGTGTACTCGTTATATGAAACACAGAGATAGCGTTATCAACAAAAAAAAAACACATTTGTGTAGAATTTCCTTAGAAGCATCAACAGTTAATACAGTTAAATAGTCAGACAATGCATAAATCAGTGACAAATGAGAAAAACAACGGAAGCACTTACTAAGGTCAAGAGCCCAAGTGGAGCGCACAGCAGCCAGCTGGAAAGCAGGGGAGAAAGATGGCGTCCTTGCCCACGGGGTATATTTATAAGGTGCAAGATTGCTCGAGGGCAGAGGGGGAGGGGAGTAAACCATACATAGGGTAGTGGGCAAGAAGTTGCGAGATAAGGAGTGTTAGGTTAGATATCAAGAGATAGCACAGTGTAAGTGGGAGGGGGGCAGTGATAAATATAGAGAGATAGGTAGTGATTTCAACAAGATAAGAGAAGTAAGAAAAAATATGTGGTTGTAGTACTGTAGAAGTGGATGTTAGGTTAGATATCAAGAGAGAGAGAGAGCAGTATAAGTGGGAGGGGGGCAGTGGTAATTATAGAGAGATAGATGGTGAGTTCAACAAGATAAGAGAAGTAAGAAAAAATAAGTGGATGAAGCACTGTAGAAGTGGGTAGAAAACAGAGGGATAAGGCTATAGGAGGTAAAATAACCAGGTAGCAGGGACAAGAGAGTGAACTGCTAAGGAAGACAATCAGTGGAGTGAGAGAATTGAGCAAGAGATGTAGACAGTGAAAAAGAAGTAGAGGTAAGTTAACAGGCTAGAATAAGGAAGATCTACCTGACAGAGAGGTAGAGTATAGAAAGTAGGTTGAAGGAAAAGGGTGGGAGGTGTATAAGAAGAATGTCTATGAAGAGAGGAATTGAAAAAAGAAAAAGAAACAGGGTAGTGGGGTCTAATAGAGAAATAATTGTAATGGGGTAAGGTACAGACTGGGAGTGGTAAAGCGTCACCTAGTGGGCAGTAGGTGAATGTGACTGAAAAGTTCCTGTACAAGGGTAGCAGGCTATGAGAGAGAGGGAGTTAGGTTACTTTGAAAAGCAGAGAGTATTGGCTGTTTATGAGCATTTGATAAAAAGATCAGGACAGGAAAGTTGTCAATAAATAAATAAACAATAGTGAAATAAATAAAAATTAATTTTAGAGATGTACTAATACTGATTTGAGTGTAGATATGGAATGGAATGACAATACGAGTTTGGCCAGAGTAACAATTATCAATCCTGAAGAAGTTCAAAGGAGGAGAAGGTATGAAGTGATGTTCTTACTATTAAGAGGTAGCCAAGACATTTTATATGGCAGAATACTGGCTCAGTGCCTAAGGGATCTGCTTTAGACATCCTTAGTTAAAAGTTTAATCTTGACCTACTATTACTCTCTTTTTTGGGGTCTACATTAGATAATCGAACTTTCAAAAGTTCGACTGTCATATGATCGATACCATATGATCGAACTTTTAAAAGTTCGAACATCTAACAAAAAAAAAAATAAACTACACAAATAACCTACCTGAATGATTTAAGCAGGGGGGCAAACCCCCATGCACCCCACACCCCCAGCTCTTTAAATATACCAACTCTGAGATCGCACTACAGTGCAGAAAAGGGAAATCTTCCCATTACACGCTGTGCGGAGATCTCCGTTAAAACATTTGAACTTTCAAAAATTTGACCATACGGTGTTGACAATATGACACTCCAACCTTTGAAAGTTTGATTATCTATAGACCTTCTTTTTGAATTTTGCATATGCTCCCTAATTGCCAAACAGTTTTCTCCCAAAAATTCCTCATCCCCCCAGAACACTGCATGTTATAATACGCATTGTATCCCTCTTCTTACTGCCTTAATCATGGATGGAAAAAGGTGCATGAAACAGTGTGGGCCGGATTCACGAAGGATTGCACGGAGTCTAAGAGTAGAGTAAGACTCCATGCAGCCAACATGTCCACCGAGCGATTCAGGAATAGCCGGTAGGGGAGTGCAACTGAGCTCTCCAAACTAGTCCTGCATGGACAGGGTTTGAATATGCAAATTACCTCAATTGCAGGTGAAAGCTATGCGAATGAGGTAAATTTGCGATCGAGGATCGACATATACAACATGCTGAGGGTGGTTATAATGCAAATGTTGCTGGACAACCCACAGTGAGGAGACGGAGAAGAATGTACAGGCCCAGGGTAACCTACCAGGGGCTACATGAGCTGGAGATAGTGGAGTGCTATAGAGTGGACAGAGACCTCTTGCAGCAAATTGTTGAGCTGTACAGGCCACATCTCACACACAGAACCAACACAGGGGAACCCATCCCAGTGGAAACTAAGGTATGTGTTGGCCTACGAATATTAGCAACAGGTACCTTCCAGAGACCAACTGGTGATATGACGGGGATATCACAGGCATCAGCATCCAGGGTACTGCACCAGTTCCTGGATGCCATGTCAGCACATGTCGGTGATCATGTATACTGCCCCAATTCCCATGAGGTATTGGCCAGCAATATGCGTCTCTTCCAGCAAATAGCGGAATACCCTGAGGCAGTGGGTGCAATAGACTGCACGCACATATGCATCAAAGCACCAGCCTGTGAGCGGGGTAGGGTCTACTTCAACCACAAGGGCTTCCCCTCCATCAACTGCCAGGTTGTGTTTGATGCCCAGGGCATAATAATGAATGTGTGTGCTGGCTGCCCTGGAAGCTACCATGATTCCCATATCTGGCATCTGACGCAGCTGTACCAGACATTTTCCAATGGGGTCATCCCACATGGTCACCTAGTGGAGGATGCTGTCTATGCACTGGAGCCATGGCTGATGACACCCATCAGAAACGCACACACACCTGAACTGGAACACCATAATGAGGCACACGCACAAACACGAAATGTAATCAAACGTATGTTTGGGCTGCTCAAGTCACGGTTCCGGTGCCTGGACACATCCGGTGGAGCCTTGCAGTACTCACCAACTACATGTACCCAAATTGTCATGGTATGTGCTATGCTACATAATATGATCCTGCGAAAACAGCTGCAGCAGGACCAGCATAGGCCCGGGCCAAACAGCCCCCCACCATTGCCAAGGCCATTACAGGCAGAGTGTGACTTGGAGGAGGAACAACCTGAGCCTGCCCCAGTAGGCAGAAGGAGGCATGCCCAGTATGCTTTGGCCTTGGCAAAGAGGCAACGCATAGCACATACACTGGCTCAGTAGGAACTCTGGAAATGATACCTCTCTCTGACCCGCACATATAGTAAAAGGGATGCCTACATTGACACTACCTGCTTTCAAACATGAATAGGGAGTGTAGTATGTGCATCTGACATAGGCAGCCATGCATCAACACCTGTGGCATGATTGCCATGCGTTAAGCAATATAAAGCAGTGCTAAACAGCATTTACCACCATGTAGTATATGTAAACAAAATCGGACCCACCAACTAGTACAAATGTGGTCAATGTTGAGTAATATTGGCCAACATCCAGCAATGATGGTTAATATTGAGCAATGTTGGACAAGCTGGGACTAAGTAGGGCATAGCTGAACAAAAGCCAACATGCTCATAGTTGCTCTACTGGCCCTTAAGCCATCTGGTCTGCTCAGTATGAAACTATAAGCGGTGATGGACCTCAAACCCAGAATACTGTGCACTACAGTCATAGTACTGAACCACTAAACCATGACAGTATTGCAGTGGTTAGCCTGTATGAAGAAATGTTGATAAATCTATGCAAAGTATTCCATGGAAACCCTGCAGGCACAGCATAATTCCTGTCGAGTTATAACACAAAGGTGAGTCCTGCAGTAAGAATAGAACCTGGCTTTCAACACACACAGTAGAAATGTTAATATTGGACATGTACACATACATCAACAAATGTAGTGGACCTCAGACAGCAACATACTGAAAGGTCACACTGGGCATGCTCACACACAAATACATGAGACAAATGTCAGGCAACAGAACACTGACAGTCTGAACTGGGCATGCTCACACACTTAGGCCATGTTGGAGTACAGCAGTGGGCCACACATATCAGGCAGTTGCATGTGTTAACCCAGGAACCTCTCACTATACAGCATTCTGCCCTGTGCACACACTTATATGACAACAGACATGCATATAATATATTGGAACCCTGTCATAATCAAATATGTTCTGCAGATACCTAAGCGGTTCATAGAAAGTGGGAAAGCAAAGATGATAAAAACCTGCAAACAGTATCAGCAATAAACATTGTGCATCATGAACATTATCATAGGTTCAGAGGTTGATACTACGCTAGCTGCCCTATGGCATGAATAAGCATAGCCAGAGTGTGTTTGGCTTCTGCAACCCAATTAAATCAGAACACTGTGCCTGTAAATAGTAGGTCACAGAAGATAGTCCATTTACGTTTAGTGTATTGTGCCTCTGTCTAGCAGGGACCCAGAAGATATCCCATGGGTAAATATACGATCACCCACCCAATTGTCAAGATGTCACCTGTAGGTGGTCAGTGGGTGGCTCTGCCTATGCAAAACCGGGACTACACTCTGCAGTGAGTGGAGCCTTTCGGATAATAATCTGTCCCCCCCGCAAGTCCTATTAACATCTGTGCTGAGGTATATGTCCCTGGAGTGTGTAGCTCCAAGGGAGTTGGATATCCTGAGGTGGAGCATGTCCATTAATTCTGGGTCAGATATTGCCTTAAACTACAGGCACACAACACATCCATGTAGGTGGTAAGTGATATGGTATCTGAACTGTGCAGGGCATCCATGTGAGTCCCTACATCTGCTTGATGAGTAACATTTGTGGCATGTGAAACCATGTGGGATATCATGGGCTATGTAGAAGTACTGTCTAACCACTTTGGCAATGTGATTGTCAAAGGCGAGAGTACGAACAGGTCATGTCCCCAAACCCGTAACAACTACTACCTTATGCAATGGATTACTACCTATGTGGTAATGTGTGGGCATGTTGTCATTCTCAAAGGGGATGACTATGCAACTAATGGCATGTAGCCATAGGCCATGGCTCAGGCACCAGTCATCCTATCTCTGTGAGACCCTGTATGAGTATGCATGTGCCAGCTGGAGAGTTGATTATGGCACCCAGTTTGCAGTCATCTGCGAACATGGGCAGCCATATCCCTCCTGTGATAGCCTGTACGTCACACAAATATATATACTGAACAAGAGAGGTCCCAGGACTGAGCCTTGTGGGATGCCATGTGTAACTGGTGTATAGTCAGACATGGCACCTGCAAAACTGAGCATGTGGGTGCTATCCCTGATCCAGGTAGCAATCCATCGTGTGAGATATGTGTCAATATTGATGCCGGTGAGCCTATGCATAATGGCAGAGTGGGGTATTTTGTTGAAGGGTTGTGCACAGTCCAGGCAGGCTGTTTGGACAACCGTCCCAACTCTAATGGACCTGGTAACTGTTTAAAGAATATGAACAGGTCCAACAGCCAAGATCTGCCCACAACAATGCTTTAATGTGTAGGACCCAGTGTCTGTAGGTTTCCCATGTCTATGTGCATGAGTCCCATTACAATACACTCCATAGCTTTGCAGAACAGGCTAGTTAGCCTTATAGGCCGATATTGTCTGTGGTCTGTTGTGGCAGTATTTAGTGGAGTGGGACCACTATCGCTGTACGCCATTCCGTGAGTACAAATCCTGCAGTAACTCTGTTATTGAACAGTGACATAATATGAGGGTTACATCTGTCTTGAAAGCCATGTAATTTAAACAATAAACAGTAAGAAAATGTTTTTGTGTGGGGAGGGAGGCAAGCTCACCCACATGCTCCCACTGCCTTACCTGTGTATACTTCATGGTCACACAAAAAGGGGAAAGGAACAAATACCCAAAATAGTACCCACTGGTTTAGGTGTATTTCTGAATGACCACATACAGCCCTGCAATAAGTTCCCCATATGTCCCAGCAACACATATTTAGGTGTTCTACTTCAAAGCTTTTGACATATATTATTGCCTTTCAATGTTTTTGCTTTCAGTATTACTTTTAATTCAAAATGCTTCAGATATTTGTAATGATAGATAAAATAATATGTTCCTATTGTGCAGGTGTGTGTGTGTGTGTGTGTGTGTGTGTGTGTGTGTGTGTGTGTGTGTGTGTGTGTGTGTGTGTGTGTGTGTGTGTGTGTGTGTGTGTGTGTGTGTGTGTGTGTGTGTGTGCATTTCCACATATGTCTATGTGCATTCTGTACTTAGCTTTATATATAGTATATTGAATATTGATTTATTCATTAATTCTCTTATGTTATATGACCATAATTTCAGCTGCAGGAAAAGGATTGCTTCCAATCATTGCTAACGCCATAGTCTATTTGTTTTAAACATTTATTCCATTGTCTGTGTCATGCAGTAAATGAAGCTGTATTTCTTGCCAGGTATTAGCTGATTACATGTTCAGTTTTTCCTCTTTGTCATAATACATAAACTTATATTTCATGCTTCTTCCCCTCTGATCCACATCCAGACATTTTGCATTGAAGAATGCCTGCACTATTTCTTGTATTCTGTATGTGTGCTTTAGTGCTGCAGTTCCTTTCATTAGTGGTGGCATTACACAGTGCATGTTAATCATAGGTTCATAGGTTCATAGGATGGTACTAGGATATCGGTCCTTAGACCTTTACAAGCCTAGCCATGACAATTCCCTGGCTATTTCTTCCCACAGTATTTACTTCCCTGGACCCCTGTCTAGCAGGGCGACTGACATGATCCCCAGGGTGAATTTCCCATCTCCCATCCAATCATCAATGTTCCTTTTGAAGAGGGCCAAAGAGGCGCTCTGCTTGACATGTATTGGCAGTCCATTCCAGAGTCTGGGGAGTGTCTGGGTCAGGAACCTATCCCTCCAGCATGTTTTGTTCATAGTGATGACAAGGTTTAGATCCTTGGAGTGTGTGGCTCTGAGGGACTGGGAGTTCTTTAAGTGCAGCATGTAGCTCTGGGCTTGACATGGCCTTGTATGTTAGGCAGAGATTGCCTCTAAGTAGACAATATGCAACAGAGTATAGCTGGAGTTTTTTTTTAGATGGTCAGCATAGGGCATCTGCTTTAGGAGTGTGATTCTTTTAGTGAGGTATTTCTGTGGCCTTTCCAGTTGTTGCAGATGTCTTGAGAGGTACATACTAAATGGGGCATTGTATTCTATAATGGATCTAATGAGGGATGAGTACAGTGGGACAATGACCTCCTTTTTTCTGGATGAAAAGCCCTTAGTGATGAGGTGTGCCACATAGAATGATTTCCTGACTGTTGTGGTGATGTGGTTATCGAAGGTGAGACCACTGTCCACCTGTGTCCCTAAGTCTCTAATCACACTTTCAGTGTTTAACGTACTGCCACCTATGTGGTAATTCATGGGTGCATGTTTTTTCCCAAAGGGGATAACTATACATTTCTTGGCATTGAACTTGACCCCATGGTTCTGGCACCAAGCATCTGTTTCTGTAAGGCCCTTTTGTAGAATATCCACATCATTTGGGGATTCAAAAATGGCTCCCTGTTTGCAGTCATCTGTGAACTTTGTTAGCCAGAGTCCCTTATTGTTGGCTTGTACTTCAGAGAAGTAGATGCCAAACAAGAGTGGTTCCAGGACTGAACCCTGAGGTACTCCACTTGTCAGTTGTCTGGAGCTGGTTTTGGAGTTGGCTACTTTTACAGTGTGGGTTCTGTCAGTAAGCCAGTTGGCATCCCATCAAGTGACATAGGGATTAATGCCCAGCTTAGTAAATTTAGCTATGATTCCAGAGTGGGGGATGGTATCAAAGGCCTTGGCGAGGTCCAGATAGGCTGTGTAGACTGCTTTACCCTTGTCCACAGCTCTGGAGACTGATTCAAAGAAGTCAGTCAGGTTCAGGAGACAAGATCGGCCCTTCACAAACCCAAACTGGGTGGGGTCCAGTGTTTGAAGGTTGCCAATGTCTTTGTTTATAAGTTCCATGATAATACGTTCCATGGCCTTGAAGATCATTCTTGTCAGACTGATGGGGCGGTAGTTCCCAGGATCCAAGGTGGATCCCCCCTTGTGGAGTGGGATGACTGTAGCTGTGCGCCACTCAGTGGGCACGAAGCTTGAGGTGAGGCTATGATTAAACATTCCACTTAGTGAGTTGCCAGTTCATTTTGTAGTTCATGTAGTACACAGCCTGGGATGTCATCTGGTCCCATGGATGCTGTATTCTTAGCTTTGGAGAGTGCGGTTTGTACCTGTGTGGCCATTATTACTGGAATTTGGCAATCTTTCAGTATTGAAATTGACCCTTTAGGCAGTGAGAGTGGGGTGAAGTTGGCACTGAATCGACCTGCCATGATACTGGCAATATCCTTGGGATCAGTATATTTAATGCCATTCTGTTGTAGCTCAGAGCGAATCTGAGCATTGCCATTTAGATTCTTGACATAGCTATAGAATGCCTTGTGGTTGTCTTTGGAATCTTTGCCAATTTTATTTTCGTGACTAACTTTGAAGGATTTTATGAGGGATCTCAGCTTCTTACTGAGGCTGTATAGGGAGTTTTTTGCATCCTGGGATTTTCCTCTTTTCTGCAGCAGTTTCTTCCTTTTGTTGTAAAGTTTGTTTATGGCAGGGGACCACCAGATTGGCTTTCTTTATTTGGAGGAGAGTGTCTTGGTTCTATTTGGGATCACATGACTCATGCACAAGTGGATGTGCTCATATAGTGCCTTAGTGTAAGATTCAACAGTCGAACGTTCAGTTCCCATCTGCATGTGTGTCATGATGTTTGGCACTTCTGACTTGAGAAGCATGAAGCTGGATTTGGAGAAGTCTTTTACAGAGGTTTCCTTACTGGGGGTGGGGGAGAGATGTGGATGTCAAGGGTGATTAGCTTATGGTCAGACCTGGCCAACGAGGGGGTGACCATAGGTGTGGAACATCAATTTTCCATATTGGTAATGACCAGGTCTAGGATATTGGAGCCCATACCTCTCAACCTGTTAGAGCAAAAAAATCTGGACAAAGCCTAAAACGATGGGGGGACCAATAGGGACAGATTTTAAATATTGCTCTTACAAACTTAGAAAGTTCATAGAATAATAGGTTTTGCAATAGCATAAATTTTCTGAAGGACGTGGAGTCTTAAACTCAAATGTTTCTCATTATTTAATGACTTCAATCCTCAGCTATTTCCAGGAAAAGTACAGATTTTAGGAGAAACACACCAAAAATATGAGGAAAAATCTGGACATTCTGTGAAAATCTGTACAGTTGAGAGGTATGAGCCCCTGGTGGGACTATGAATTAGTTGATCCAGGGCATCGGAATTTATGAATTCCAAGAACCGTTGAGCAAAGATGTTGGTATACAAGTAGTTTTCCCAGTTAATGCCAGGGTAGTTTAAATCATCCAGTATTAGGGTGTTTGGTCGTATCTTAATATTTTCCAGTATGTTTAGAAAGGTGAAGTGAAAATCTTGGAGCATGGTGGGTGATCTGTAGCAAGCTATAGTTTGGATTGCAGTCTTAACTAGTATTAGTTGCACCTGGAGAATATCAGACACATTGTGTTGGGCAACTAGCCTGGTGGCGGAATATCCTTGGTCAATATGGACACTCTTCCACCTTTAGTATTTTGGTCCTGGTTTGGTGGCCAAAAAGTGTGGTAAGAGTTGTAGCCTGGTATTGCAGGGGTGCTCACTGGAGCTTTGAACCAGGTCTCAGTTACTGCACAGATATCGATGTTCTCCATTTTTAGGAGTGCCTTGAGAGAGTGCATTTTGAGGTTTAGACTTCTAGCATTGAGTATCATTACCTTCAGATTTTGCATGCTTGTACCTGTTATGGTGGTGGTTTTATCCTTTGAACTTTGCCTAAAAAAGGCACTATAGGGGTGGCAAGAGCCTTAGCCAGTAACCTGAATCCCCTTAATACATTTGGTTACCACTAGAAGGATTCACAGAGGCAATCTAGAGGAGGTCTATATCACATAGTTGGAGTTTTAAAACTTTGAACATGAAATGTATGAAACATTCCGTTCGAAGTTACAAAACTTTGACTATGAATAAAAAAAAAAAAAAAAAAAAGAAGGAAAAACAAAATAGACTGTTGTGCCCCCCCCCACCACACACACACACACACACACACACACATACACACACACTTAAATATACTAACTCAGTGCTCGCACCTCATTCAACAGAACATAAACCTCCCCTTATGGAGATTTCTGTTGAAACACTCGAACTTGTACAAGTTCGAACTTATGGTCTCGACCATATAAGGTTCAAACTTGTACAACTTCGACTATGTGATTTGAATCCTCTAGAGGTGACGTCCTGACATAGCCTTTTGAAAATAAAATGTCCAGTAGAACTTTAATACATTTTGTTTCCTTTATTAGTGAACCCCTCTGATAAATGTGAAGTTTTAAGTTGAAATGTAGTTCTAAACTTTTGCATCACTATGCATATGGGTATAAATATATCCTTGGCTTGTACACTGAGTAAAGAATAATGCTAGCCATAGTAACATGTCTAACAATGATAGCAGTAAAAGTAATGGAACAAATGTAGTAGACGTGCTTAAATGTGTTGGCATTTCGTTTTTTTGTTTGGTATGTTTATTTTCTTACCATATTATAAGTTGTGCTGTTGTGGATAGATGCTGATAAATAGTATTATGTAATCTGTTTACCATGGTGCAGCTTACTATAGTGTGCATGCTTTATCTTATTTTATTTATTTATCTATTTAAATTTGTTTACTGGGGTAGAGCACTGATCAGTGAGCCTCTCCTGGTTATCATTGTCTCCATCTCTACTGATCTATACATTTTATACCAGTGATTAAGTTAACATATGCTGCTTTTGACTTTTGTGGTAGTTCTTCTGGTCAGTATAAATTTTGTTATGTCTACTGTTTTTTCATAATTCTCTGATCATTGCTTTAACTAGGAAAATGAGAGAAAAAGGAATGTACTTACAAGATGGCAGTAGAAAGCATCTAGGTAAGTAAGCATGCAATTGTCATATAACATACCTCCAAGACTTGAGTGAAATGTGTTTGCTCGTTTATTTGTTTGATTTGGATTACACTGCCATTTACAACATATTTGGAAATCATGTAATATATTGCACAGTTTACATGTAACTTATCTCTGATAACCAAGTCTTATACAAATAAAGTTGTTGCTGTAAGATGTAGCCTGGGGGTTTTACTATGAGCAAGAAAATAGTTCTGAGATACTTAAATAAAAGGAGCACTTTGCAAATAAACCCTTTTGTCTCCAAGTGGATGCCAGTTACAATTTCTTGGAAACAGCAACCTTAAAGGAAACCAGACTAGCTGCCTATCAGTTAAGAACATTTAAAGATGGGATAAAGGGCTACACACAGATATTTATGGAATTGTTATTAAAAGGGTATAGATGTGAGAAAGTCCACAAATATATTTATTGCATAGAAATTCAAATGGCGATAAAGTATAAATCCTTGCAAAAAGCATATTCAGAAGGTATTGGTAAATTCACTTCTGTTGTGCAGAACTAGATCTGAAAGTGAAATCCAAACCAGGCATGGGACAATATTTAGCAGAGATGTTAGGCAGAGCATTTTTACTAGACCAAAATCAAGTCCTGCTAGTAAAACAAGATGTTCTTAAAATAATTCCACTGTTGCTAATGGCAGAAGAAAAAGTAGATTTTGCGTGTCCAGCAGCAAAATAACGTTCTGCACAGCTATGTTCCCAGTCAGTGATTACAGTCCAGGGAGCAAAAACTTCTGCCTGTCCACAAACCTGCTGGACATTGTCTGTACTCGTACCTTGTTCTAAGGGTTGGAACTCCTTACCTCTATCAGGTCAATACCCTCCATCCCATCCTTCAAAACCATTCTGAAAGAGTACCTATCCAAAAGCTGTCTCTGTTCTTGCTGAACATCAGGATAAACTAAATCCCTAAATGTATTCATACCTTATATCTCCTTACGCTCCCTTCTTTACACACTCTCTTTCTTCTTGCAATTTATCTCCCCTGGCTTTCTCTCTAACTATACCATAAACCTGGTTTTCTCTCACTTCAAATTGCAGTTCCTGTTTGTATTATACCAAACTATCTTTAATTTCTCTATAAGCTGGATAAAATTTCTCTACGTATTAAATCATTCTCTTATAATTTGGATCTATTCTTGTCTTAACCACTGTTTTCATATCATGTCAAATTTGGTACAAATATTTAAACTGTAGATTTTTTGTATTACTTTTGAAGATTGTAAAATTATTGTTCTTAAAATGTAATACTTTAGAGCTTTTCTCCTTGGGCCTCTGCTGAAAATGGGCTCATACCCAGTTGGACTTTCCTGGAAACCAAATGTCAATAAATAAATAAACAATAGCGAAATAAATAAAAATTAATTTTAGAGATGTACTAATACTGATATGAGTGTAGATATGGAATGGAATGACAATACGAGTTTGGCCAGAGTAACAATTATAAATCCTGAAGAAGTTCAAAGGAGGAGAAGGTATGAAGTGATGTTCTTACTATTAAGAGGTAGCCAAGACATTTTATATGGCAGAATACTGGCTCAGTGCCTAAGGGATCTGCTTTAGACATCCTTAGTTCAAAGTTTAATCTTGACCTACTATTACTGTCTTTTTGGGGTCTATATTAGATAATCGAACTTTCAAAAGTTCGACTGTCATATGATCGACACCATATAATCGAACTTTTAAAGGTTTGAACATCTAATAAAAAATAAATAAATAAACTACACAAATAACCTACCTGAATGATTTAAGCAGCAGGACAAATCCCCATGCACTCCACACCCCCAACTCTTTAAATATATCAACTCCCAGATCACACTACAGTGCAGAAAAGTGAAATCTTCCCATTCCGCTCTATGCAGAGATCTCCATTAAAACATTTGAACTTTCAAAAATTCGACAATATGGTGTTGACCATATGACACTCGAACCTTTGAAATTGTGATTATCTGTAGACGTTCTTTTTGAATTTTGCATAAACTCCCTAATTGCCAAACAGTTTTCTCCCAAAAATTCCTCATCCCCCAGAACACTGCATGTTATAATATGCATATATTACATCCCTCTTCTTACTGCCTTAATCATGGATGGAAAAAGGTGCATGAAACAGTGTGGGCCAGATTCACGAAGGCTTGCATGGAGACTAAGAGTAGAGTAGACTCCATGCAGCCAACATGTCCTCCAAGCAATCCAGGAACAGCCGGTAGGAACGTGCAACTGAGCTCTCCAAACTAGTCCTACATGGACAGGGCTTGGATATGCAAATTACCTCAATTGCAGGCAAAAGCTATGCAAATTAGGTAAATTTGCGATCGAGGAACCCCGAACCTGTCTGAGTAGGAGTTGTGTTATTTGCAGAAATGTACTCAGTTGATAACTGAGTACGGTTCTGCAAATCGCAAAACAGAGCCATGACAGCTGCAAAAAAAGCATGCATTTACAGGAGGAAGCATGCCAATGGCCAAAAATATGACCATTGGCAATGGAAAGTGATGCAAAATAGAAATAAAATAACTTTTTTTTTCATACCAATCTCTGGTGTTTAACCGTAGCGCAGCACCTTGCAAACTCGCTGCACCCCAAAAAAACAGAAAATTAATAATTAAGATCCACAAATGTGGATTTTATTGCTAAAATGAATTTACAATGCAAGTGAATGGCAGGCTGAAGGCAACATGGCCACAGAGTAGAGGTTGCTAAGGGGGGAAGCTCAGTCTAAGAGATGTAACCAAGCATTAGTAGGCAATCCTATGCAAATGAGAGTTAGGATAGTGAATTGCAAGTTTACATAGGAAATGAGCACAGTCAGTGGAGTGTAGGAGTAGGATAAGGGGAGTAACAGAGTAGAAGATAGGTGACATCACAAGGGGGGTATGTATGAAAGGAGTGAAGCTCATTGGAGCAGAGTGTCATGTGTCAGCTGACAATTATATATTATAGAAATAGGTGTGTCAACAGGTAGGCTAAGTAAAGTCAAGAAATTGAAGGTTTATGCCATGGATAACACCAAAGTTTCTTGCTGAGCGTGCATGCGTGCATATGCGCGCCTGTAAACCCGAGTAAGACAGTGTGTGCACATGTAAGCGTGTGTGCACGCGTGTAAGCTTGAGTAAGCATATGTAAAGCTGTGTAAACAGTTGTAAGTGCATTTGCGTCGGTGTGCGTGTGTTTTAACAAGAATAAGCAAGTTTTAGTCCATGTAAGCATGTGCGCGCGCATGTTAGCTGCTGTGCGTGTGTTTGCGCTTGTATGCGCAGCGCTCCCCCCCTGAGGAAACAGAAAGGAAAAAGGAAGCACACCAAATAGTAGGGACGTTACCAGGGAGTACTAGCAGAGCTAGCAGGTGAAAACAATCAGAATCAGGCAATTACCCAGGCAGAACACTAGCCCAGCCCAGCCCAGCACTTAAAATGCTGCAAACAACAGTCCATTATGTTTCTCTCAAGAGACACTGCAACACTGCAGTAAGCTAATAGAAGTGAAAACTGAAAAAGCTTTACTGAGACAAAAATGTTAGGGGCTGCCATTGTTGTTATAAGGCGACATATGCAACATGCTGAGGGTGGTGATAATGCAAATGCTGCTGGACAACCCACAGTGAGGAGACGGAGAAGAATGTACAGGCCCAGGTTAACCTACCAGGGGCTACATGAGCTGGAGATAGTGGAGCACTATAGAGTGGACAGAGACCTCTTGCAGCAAATTGTTGAGCTGTGCAGGCCATGCCTCCCACACAGATCCAGCAGAGGGGAACCCATCCTAGTGGAAACTAAGGTATGTGTTGGCCTACGAATATTAGCAACAGGTACCTTCCAGAGACCAACTGGTGATATGATGGGGATATCACGGGCATCAACATCCAGGGTACTGCACCAGTTCCTGGATGCCATGTCAGCACATGTCGATGATCATGTATACTTCCACAATTCCCATGAGGTATTGGCCAGCAATATGTGTCTCTTCCAGCAAATAGCAGAATACCCTGAGGTAGTGGGTGCAATAGCCTGCACGCACATATGCATCAAAGCACCAGTCGGTGAGCGGGGTAGGGTCTACTTAACCGCAAGTGCTTCCCCTCCATCAACTACCAGGTCGTGTGCGATGCCCAGGGCATAATACTGAATGTGTGTGCTGGCTGCCCTGGAAGCTACCATGATTCCCATATCTGGCATCTGACGCAGCTGTACCAGACATTTGCCAATGGGGACATCCCACCTGGTCACCTAGTGGGGGATGCTGGCTATGCACTGGAGCCGTGGCTGATGACACCCATCAGAAACGCACACACACCTGAACAGGAACGCCATAATGAGGCACACACCAAACACAAAATGTAATCAAGCCTGTGTTTGGGCTGCTCAAGTCATGGTTCCGGTGCCTGGACACATCTGGTGGATCCTTGCAATACTCACCAACTACATGTACCCAAATTGTCATGGTATGTGCTATGCTACATAATATGATCCTGCTAAAACAGCTGCAGCAGGACCAGCATAGGCCCGGGCCAAACTGCCCCCCACCATTGCCAAGGCCATCACAGGCAGAGCGTGACTCTGAGGAGGAACAACCTGAGCCTGCCCCAGTAGGCAAAAGGAGGTGTGCCCAGTATGCTTTGGCCTTGGCAAAGAGGCAACACATAGCACATACACTGGCTCAGTAGGAACTCTGGAAATGATACCTCTCTCTGACCCGCACATATAGTAAAAGGGATGCCTATGTTGACACTACCTGCTTTCAAACATGCATAGGGAGTGTAGTATGTGCATCCAACATAGGCAGCCCTGCATCAACACCTGAGGCATGATTGCCATGTGTTAAGCAATATAAAGCAGTGCTAAACAGCATTTATCACCATGTAGTATATGTAAACAAAATCACACACACCAACTAGTATAAATGTGGTCAATGTTGAGTAATATTGGCCAACGTCCAGCAATGATGGTTAATATTGAGCAATGTTGGAAAAGTTGGGTCTAAGTAGGGCATAGCTGAACAAAAGCCAACATGCTCATAGTTGCTCTACTGGTCCTTAAGCAGTCTGGTCTGCTCAGTACGAAACTATAAGCGATGATGGGCCTTGAACCCAGGACACTGTGCATTATAGTCATAGTACTAAACCACTAAACCATGACAGTACTGCAGTGGTTAGCCTGTATGAAGAAATGTTGATAAGTCTTTGCAAAGTATTCCATGGAAACCCTGCAGGCACAGCATAATTCCTGTCTAGTTATGACACAAAGGTGTGTCCTGCAGTAAGAATAGAACCTGACTTTCAACTCACACAGTAGAAACGTTAATATTGGACATGTACACATACATCAACAAATGTAGTGGACCTCAGACAGCAACTTACTGAAAGGTCACACTGGGCATGCTCACACACTTTAATACATGAGACAAATGTCAGGCAACAGAAAACTGACAGTCTGAACTGGGCATGCTCACACACTTAGGCCATGTTGGAGTACAGCAATGGGCCACACATATCAGGCAGTTGCATGTGTTAACCCAGGAACCTCTCACTATCCAGCAATCTGCCCTGTACACACACTTATATGACAACAGACACGTATATAATATAGTGGACCCCTGTCATAATCAAATATGTTCTGCAGATACCTAAGTGGTTCATAGAAAGTGGGAAAGCAAAGATGATAAAAACCTGCAAACAGCATCAGCAATAAACATTGTGCATCATGAACATTATCATAGGTTCAAAGGTTGTTACTAGACTATCTGCTCTAGGGCATGTACAAGCATAGCCAGAGGGTGTTTGGCTTCTGCAATCCAGTCAAATCAGAACACTGTGCCTGTGAATAGTATGTCACAACATAGTCCATTTACGTTTAGTGTATTGTGCCTCTGTCTAGCAGGGACCCAGAAGATATCCCATGGGTAAACATACGATCACCCATCCACTTGTGAAGATGTCACCTGTAGGTGGTCAGTGGGTGGCTCTGCTTATGCAAAACCCGGACTACACTCCACAGTGAGTGGACCCTTTCAGATAATAATCTGTCCCCTCAACATGTCCTATTAACATCTATGCTGAGGTATATGTCCCTGGAGTGTGTAGCTCCAAGAGAGTTGGATATCCTGAGGTGGAGCATGTCCATTAATTCTGGGTCAGATATTGCCTTAAATTACAGGCACACAACACATCCGTGTAGGTGGTAAGTGACTGAGTGAGACCCTACATCTGCTTAATGAGTAACATTTGTGGCCATTACAGTTGCTACAGGTGTCGAGTAATGTATATCCCAAATGTGGCATAGTAACGAAGCATGGTTGTGATGAGTATAGGGGCACAATGACCACACATGATCTACATGTGAAACCATGCGGGATATGGTGGGCTATGTAGAAGTACTGTATAACCACTTTGGCAATGTGATTGTCAAAGACGAGAGTACGAACAGGTCGTGTCCCCAAACCCGTAACAACTACTACCATATGTAATGGATTACTACCTATGTGGTAATGTGTGGGCATGTTGTCATTCTCAAAGGGGATGACTATGCAACTAATGGCATGTAGCCGTAGGCCATGGCTCAGGCACCAGTCATCCTATCTCTGTGAGGCCCTGTATGAGTATGCATGTGCCAGCTGGAGAGTTGATTATGGCACCCAGTTTGCAGTCATCTGCGAACATGGGCAGCCATATCCCTCCTGTGATAGCCTGTACATCACACAAATATATACTGAACAAGAGAGGTCCCAGGACTGATCCTTGTGGGATGCCATGTGTAACTGGTGTATAGTCAGACATGGCACCTGCAACACTGAGCATATGGGTGCTATCCCTGATCCAGGTAGCAATCCATCGTGTGAGATATGTGTCGATATTGATGCCGGTGAGCGTATGCATAATGGCTAAATGGGGTATTTTATTGAAGGGTTGTGCAAGGTCCAGGCAGGCTGTATGGACAACCGTCCCAACACTGGTGGACCTGGTAACTGTTTAAAGAATACAAACAGGTCCAACAGGCAAGATCTGCCCTCAACAATGCTGTAATGTGTAGGACCCAGTGTCTGTAGGTTTCCCATGTCTATGTGCATGAGTCCCATTACAATACGCTCCATAGCTTTGCAGAACAGGCTAGTTAGCCTTATAGGCCAATATTGCCTGTGGTCTGTTGTGGCAGTATTCAGTGGAGTGGGACCACTATCACTGTACACCATTCCGTGGGTACAAATCCTGCAGTAACTCTGATATTGAACAGTGACGTAATGTGAGGGTTACGTCTGTCATGAAGGCCATGTATGACACAGGCAGGGACACCGTCTGGTCCCATTGATGCTGTGTTGTCCGCTGTGGGGAGGGCAGCACTCACCTGTTTATTCATGATGTCAGGGAAGTTACACTCTGTTGGGATGGACAGTACCTCCTTAGGGGGGATGGGGGGAGATATCTGCACTGAACCTGTTTGCCAGGATGTTGGCAATGTCTGTGGGTTCAGGATATGTTTAGTCAGTATGCAGTAACACACAGCATATCAGTGAGTGTCCAGCCAGGTACCTGAATTAACTGAAGAAGGCCTTGTGAGGGTCCGATGTGTCTGGTGCAATTGTCCGTTAGAAGCGGGCCTGACATAAATACATGAGTGATTGTAGCTGTCTGCTAGTACAGATCACAGATGCCTTCCCTGTCTGGGGTTGTGCTCTATCATGTAGTAGCTTCCTCCTTTTGTTGTATAGCTTATTAATGGCCGGGGTCTACCAGACAGGTCCCCTGCCATTGGAGGAGTGAGTCCAGTTGTTATTTTGGATAGCACGATCCATGCAGTCCACTAGGTGTCTATAGAATGTGTATGTAAAGGATTCAGCAATCTGAGCCATACTTACCACTGACCCAGGGTCTCTGAAGGATACCACCATGGTATGGAGAAGTGTGACGTTTGCTTTAGGGAAGTTCACCAAGATTACCCAGGATGGGTGTGGGGACGGGATATGGATGTCCAGTGAGATAAAGTATGTTCTGACCTTACCAATGAGGGGTATAACGCAGGTGTGGAACATAGAGTCCCCATGTTGGTGATGATCATGTCCAATATGTTGTCCCCTCTTGTGGGTGTGGTGACCAGTTGTGCCATAGCATATGAGTTTACAAATAGTAGCAACTGTTGAGTGAGGGTGTTGGGGCCTGAGTACTATCCACAGTCAATGTGTGGGTATTTGACATCACCCAATATAATGGTGTTTGGGGAGGCCCTCATATTGTCCAGTGTTCCCAGGAAAGTTGAGTGTGGTTGCTGAATTTGTGAGTGTGGTCTGTAGCAGGCAACAAACCAAAAGGCAGATTTGCACAATGTTAGGTGCATATGTATGGTCTGTGATGCTTTGTGCAGTGCTACTAACCCGGAGGTATGTGTATCTGTGATGTATATGGATACTCCCCCTATTTGTGTTGGCCATTCCGAGTTATGTGGTCAGAAAGCATGGTACAAAATATAACCTGGTAGTGCTGGTGTGCATGTGGGACCCTGAACCATGTGTCTGTTAGTGCAATGATATTGCTATTCTCCATACTGAGGAGATTCCTGAGTGGGCGCAATTTGAGGGTAATGCATCTGGTGTTGAGCAGCATTACCCTCAGTGTCATGTACTCTGTAATGTCTATGGAGGTGGGTCTGTCTTTTGAGCCCCACTATAATAAGGCAGTATGGTGGCAGCAAGAGCCTTAGTCAGTATTCAAAAGTCCAAGTGTGACAGGTGCAAGCTGTCCATAGGGAAGCTACGTGGCATGTTGATCATGTCACCCCAAGCTGACAGACACTGTATCCCGCTTGAATAACACTAACTAACCACCATGTTAGCCAACTGTTAAACGTGATCAGTTTGTTGGTATACTGAGACATCATACTTGGTGAGTGTAAGATGCTAGACAAGGTCAGGGTCATACTGGCCTGGGCTACATGATCAGAGAGTTCCTCTATGTATCATGTCATGTGGTCCAGGGAGGAATGTCTGAGGTTGTACGCACCAGCATGGACAATGATGGAGCCAGTCCTGGACTTGCTTTGGAGCGACCTGAGTGCATTTGTTATGTGGCGGATCCTGGCACCTGAGAGACAGCTCAAAATGACTATTCCCTTGTTTGGCCTGGTGAGTGGGACGTCAGTGTGTCTGACATTGTCACCTATTACAAGTGTATCAGGTGTGTTGTTTAGCCCGAATGGCAGTGACTGTGTGGCACACTGACATTGTGAACTATGTGATATGTGGGTATTGTAGTGGGATAGCAGCTGTTTGTGTGTCTGCTTTGGAGGTCTCTGCTGCTTAGGCAGAGTGTATTTAGACCCTCTGAGTATGTGTATGTGTGATAATGTGGTTTGATTGCTGTCGCTATCGGTGCATGTGAGACTGATATGATGTGTGTGTGGTCACCTTCACCACCTGATAGACTATGCCACTCATGGGTCGAGAGAGCTCAGCCTCCTGTATGTCAAAATTGTTGCATGTCTCACATATATCTGAGTGTGTTGGGAGGAGGAGATGGTTATCTGTGTACATGAGGCAGATGTGACATTGTGTCATAACCACAATATTCACTAGCTGGACTGGAGAGTACACATGAAACCGACCCCTGGACATGCCAGTATATTATAATGATATACTCTGTAGCCTGATCACAAAGAATCAGTAGGGTGTTAAGTGTGTAAAAGAGTATAACCAGGATTAGTGCTCAGGTTTGTTGGTGTTTTGTAAAGAGTAGCTGAGAAGGAGTCCAGACTGAGAATCATGACATGTCCTTCAGCTATGTCATAAATAGTAATGTACACTCATATATGTCCTGAGTCAGGGCCAACTGTACCTTACTGACAATGCCGACATCCTGTCAGACAGGCCCATATATACATACCCACCTCCCACTGACGATACTCCCTGACATCAAACCAGGAGATATCATGTGTAGAATGGCTGAACAGCTCCCCCAAAGCCAAAAGCATGGCAGCAATTATAGGTTCATAGGTTCATAGGTTCATACTAGGCTATTTGCCCTAGGGCATTTATAAGCCTAGCCAGAGTGTGTTTGGCTTTCGCCACCAATTTTAAATTAATTTTGCTATGCCTTTTTTTGAGGTTAGTATACTGTGCCTCTGTCTAACAGTAACACAGAAGTGATAGCCGGGGTAAACCTACGATCTCCCATCCACTCATCAAGATTCCTTTTGAAGAGAGTCAGTGTGGGACTCTGCCTAACCTGGACTGGGATTTTATTCCAGAGTGAAGGGAGCCTCTGAGTTATGAATCTGTCCCTCCAGCATGTCCTATTTATTTCAGTGCTGAGGTTCAAGTCTCTCGAGCGTGTAGCTCAATGGGATTTGGATTTTCTGAGGTGCAGCATGTCCATTAATTTCGGGTTGGACATGGCTTTATATGTCAGGCACAGATCGCCTCTGAGCAGGCGGTATGCCACTGAGTAGAGCTGGAGTTTCTTTAACCGGGCAGCATATGGCATCTGTTTGAGCCCTTTGATCCTCTTGGTGAGGTACTTTTGGGGTCTTTCCAGTTGCTGCAGGTGTCTGGTAAGGTACATCCCAAAAGGGGCATTGTACTCAATTATGGGTCTGATGAGGGATGAGTAAAGAGGCACGATGACCTCACCTGATCTAGATGTGAATCCCTTCATGATTAGGTGGACTATATAAAATGCTTTTCTAACCACTTTGGACACGTGGTTGTCAAATGAGAGATTGCTATCAACTTGGGTCCCCAGGTCCCTAATGACTTCTTCTGTACTTAATGGATTACCACCTATGTGGTAATTTGTGGGCACTTTGTTTTTGCCAAAGGGGATGACTATACACTTTTTGGCATTTAGCTTGAGGCCATGGCTCTGGCACCAGTTGTCTGTTTCTATGAGGCCCTTTTGGAGGATGCTTGTGACTGGAGAGTTGATTATGGTACCCAGTTTGCAGTCATCTGCGAACTTGGTCAGCCACAGTCCTTCCGTGTTGGCCTGTACCGCCGAGAAATATATACCAAACAAGAGAGGTCCCAGGACTGAGCCTTGGACGCCACTTGCAACTGGTTTGGAGTCTGACATGGCTCCAGCAATTCTAACCATGTGGGTTCTGTCCTTGAGTCAGTGTGCAACCCATCTAGTGACATAGGGGTTTATATTTAAGCTGGTGAGCTTATCTATAATGCCCAAGTGGGGTATTGTATCGAAGGCTTTTGCAAGGTCCAGGTAGGCTGTGTGGACCACCTTCCCCTCGTCAATGGCCTTGGTGACTGTTTCAAAGAAATCGACCAGGTTTAAGAGGCAGGATCTGCCCTTAACAAAGACAAACTGGGTAGGATCCAGTGTCTGTAGGTCCCCAATATCTTTATTTATGAGGTCCATGATGATCCTTTCCATAGCTTTGCAGACCAAGCTAGTCAGGCTTATGGGGCGATAGTTCCAGGATCCAATGAGGCACCACCTTTGTGGAGGGGGACCACTGTTGCTGTATGCCACTCTTTGGGTACATATCCTGTAGTAAGGCTAAGATTGAACAGTAGTTTTATGTTTGGGTTTAGCTCTTCTTGGAGTTCATGTAGGATGCAGCCCGGGACTCCATCTGGTCCCATTGATGCTGTGTTTTTTGCTTTGGAGAGGGCGGCTCTTACCTGAGCATCTGAGATGTCAGGGGGGCAGCACTCTGCTGGGATAGATGTTTGCCTTTTTGTTGGAGAGGGGGAGGAGAAGTTTGCGCTGAACCTGTCAGCTAGGATGTTGGCAATGTCTGTAGGCTCAGTGCATTTTTTGTCATTTTGGACTAATTCTGAGCATATCTGGGAATTCCCACCCAGGTTACTAACATAACTAAAGAAAGCCTTGTGATTATCCTTAGTGTCCTGTGCAATTTTTCTCTCGAAGCTGGCCTTAGACGATTTTATGAGTGCCCGTAGTTTTTTGCTAATACTGATCAGAGATGCCTTCCCTTTTTGGGATTTTGCTCTATCATGTAGTAGCTTCCTCCTTCTATTGTATAGTTTGTTTATGGCTGCGGTCCACCAGACAGGACGTCTGCCTTTGGAGGATTGGGTCTTGGTTTTATTTGGGAATGCATGATCCATGCATTCCTGAAGGTGTTCATAGAATGCGTTTATAAAGGATTCTGCGCTCTGGGCCGTATTTTCCACAGGCCTGGGGGCTTTGAAGGATTCTGCCTCGGTTTGGAGGTGTGTGAAATTTGCTTTACAGAAGTTTTTCACTGTGGTTCTCTGGGCAGGGGGTGGGGTCGGGATGTGAATATCCAGTGAGATTAGTTTATGGTCTGATCTTACCTGTGAAGGATACACTTCTGGTCTGGAGCATAGTGTCCCCATGTTGGTGATGATCAGGTCCAGTATGTTTTCCCCTCTTGTGGGAGTGGTAACAGGTTGTTCCATAGCATTTGAGTTTATAAATTCTAGAAACCTTTGGGCTAGGGTGTTGGAGCTAGAGTAATGCTCCCAGTCTATGTTTGGGTAGTTGAAGTCACCCAATATAATGGTGTTTGGAGAGACCTTCATATTTTCCAGTATTCTCAGGAAGGCCGAGTGGGGCTCCTGTGTTTGGGAGGGTAGTCTGTAGCAGGCTATAAACTGGAAGGCAGTGGTACCCACTGTTAGTTGCACATGGATAGTCTCTGATGCTTTGTGCTGTGCCACCAACCTGGAGGTGTGGGTATCTTTGACGAATATTGATGCTCCCCCTCCTTTTGTGGTTCGGTCCAAGTTTTGGGGCCGAAAAGCATGGTATGAGGTATAACCTGGTAGTGCTGGGGTGCTCTCGGGAGCCTTGGACCAGGTTTCTGTTACTGCATAGATATCGATGTTCTCCATGCTAAGGAGAGTTTTGAGTGTGTGCATCTTGAGGTTTAGACTTCTGGCGTTGAGTAGCATTACTCTTAGTTTCTTATCCCTTGTGATACCTATGGAGGTGGGTTTGTCTTTTGAGCCTTGCCTAAAAAAGGCACTATGGGGGTATTGATCATCTTGTCTTCATATTGTGGCATCATTCTTGGTGAGGGTAAGATGCTACTCAAGGTCAGGGTCATACCGGCCTGGGCTAAATGCTCAGAGAGCTCCTCTATGTCTCTTTTCATGTAGTCCAGGGAGGTACGTCTCAGGTCATTCACACCAGCATGGACAATGACTGAGTCATATTTGTACTTGCCTTGGAGTGACCTGCGTGCTAGTGTTATGTGGTGGATCCTAGCGCCCGACAGGCAGCTCACCGTGACCTTCTCCTTGTTCAGTCTGGTGAGCGGGACGTCAGTGTGCCTGACGATAGAGTCACCTATTACAAGTGTATCAGGTGTGTTGTTTAGCCTTAAGGGCTGTGACTGTTCGGCAGACTGGCTTTGTGAGCTATGTGTTGCACGTGTTTTGTTTTGGGGTAGCGGTTGCTTGGGTGTCTGCTTTGAAGGTCTCTGCTGCTTAGGCAGATTTTTATTTAGAGCCTCCGAGTATGTTTTTGTGTGTTTATGTGTTTGGTTTGTTGTCATGGTAGGTCTATGTGAGACTGGAATTGTAGTGAGTGTGGTTTCCTTCTCCTCCTTACTGGTTACACTAGTACTGAGTTGAGAGAGCTTAGCCTCCAGTTTGGCTATATGGTTGCATCTCTCACATGTTGTGGAATTTGTTGGGAGGAGGAGAGGGTTGTCTGTGTACATGAGGCAGTTGTAACATTGCCTCAAGATTCCCAGATTCACCAACTGGACCGGAGAGGAGATTGACAACTGACCTTTGGACATGCTAGAATAGTATTGGGAATTCCTTTATAATTGAAAAAAAGGACCAGTGGGGAACAAGGTACTCAAGGGGAGTTTGTGAGGGTGTAGTGCTTTTAATTTTTTAGAGCTGACTTATATAATTGCTTTAGTGAGCAAGTGCCAGGTAACTTAAATGCAATGTGTTACAGGTAACTTAAATGCAAAAACAACAAACAGTAACTTTCTTTCAAGTGAAACAAGGAAATAAGTACAGTAAGCAATGCAGATATCACTAGGGATCCACAGAAGTGCTAAAAGACCGCGTTTTAGGTGGAATTAGTGTTTCAGGGAAATAAACAACAAGCATACAAACAAAGCTAAATTCAGCAGGCCTATGCTACAGCAAACAATGTGTACCAATTTCAGTAAGAAACAGTTAGAATACGCAGGCACTATAAGCCTTTAACCAGTAATTCCCAGCTCAGAAGGGCAGAGTCGAGCCTCTCCTCCCACAAGAGTGCAGACCGCGATCCTTCTTAATGTAAAATAACTGGCCTGAAGCCCAAGTGCTTAAACCAGAACTAATACACCTTTAGAATAACAGACACTGAGCCCTCAATCAGCAGTTCCCAACTTAGAAGGATGTAAGCTACCTGTCCTGCCACCACAGTGCAGGCCACAAACCTTCCTAATGTAAAACAATTGGTCTGAAGCCCAAGTGCTTAATCCAAAAGACTTAGAAATGATAGCTACACTTTAATCAAGTTACTACCAAGCAGTAATAAATACAACTGAATACTTTACATAATGCCTGGATTAGTGCTCAAGTTATACAAACAAAGCTAGATTCAGCAGGCCTGATCTAGTCTATGCTACAGCAAACAAGGTGTACCAATTTCAGTAAGAAGCAGTTCAAATATGCAGGCACTATAAGCCTTTAACCAGAAATTTCCAGCTCAGAAGGACAGAGTCCAGCCTCTCCTCCCACAAGAGTGCAGAACACGAACCGTCTTAATGTAAAATAACTGGCCTCAAGCCCAAGTGCTTAAACCAGAATTAATACACTTTTAGAATAACAGACATTGAGCCCTCAATCAGCAGTTCCCAAATTAGAAGGATGTAAGCTATCTGTTCTGCCACTACAGTGCAGACCACAAACCTTCTTAATGTAAAACAACTGGCCTGAAGCCCAAGTGCTTAAACCAGAATTAATACACTTTTAGAATAACAGACACTGAGCCCTCAATCAGCAGTTCCCAACTTAGAAGGATGTAAGCTAGCTGTTCTGCCACTACAGTGCAGACCACAAACCTTCTTAATGTAAAACTGGTCTGAAGCCCAGGTGCTTAAATTAAAAGGCTTAGAATGAGTTACACCAAGCAGTAATAAATACAATTGAGTACTTTTAAGATGACGCAAAAGCAAAATAAAGTAGGAAAAAACACAAATACAGTAAAAGCAGATATTTTTTTATTTTTTTTTTTGTGGAAAGAGAGAAAGGAAAGAGAGAAAGGAGTAGCAGAAACTAAACTGATTGGCCTTCTCAAATGCTCTCTCTGTACTGGGTAGAATGAGGTAATGACACTAGACTGGGAGGAGGGTCCCAGATCAAATTTACACTAGGGGCGGGCAACTGCAAAGCCACCAACTATAAAAACACTATGCCAACAGGGAGGGAGGGTGGGAAACATTGGATTACATTGTTTCCCAATATGTGTCACGCATGCACTACAGAACAAACAGACCCTGCACCTGAACAGTCTGTTGAGCCTCACCCACTCCACAGGATCTGGAACCGTCGAATGTGTTACAGCAACATATGGCACTCCCCACAAGTGTAGGTGCACAACACACCATGGGAAGTATAGTCCAGTAAGCCTATAAAGTCTGATCTGCAAGGCCATGGAGTGCATCATAGCTGAAGTCATAAACAGAGCTATTGGAAGCGGACAAACACACACCCTACCAACTGTGGTATGTTCCTTTGCAGATCATGGTTCCCAAACATGCTACACCATTTGCAAGGCAACCACCCAGGACATACATCCCTGAACAGAGTTACACATGTCCCACATAGACTTTGAATAGCTCTTCATCAACATCACAGACACATGTCGTATCCACAAAACCAACAATCTGTGCATAGATATATGTTGACATATGAAGGGATGTCATTGTGTCCACAGATAGATCACACAAGGTGAGACTCACATGGTCCTGTTCAAGCTGTTGATGCCTGCCGACCCACATGGATCATTCCTGGGATTGCATAAAAGAAAGTGTACACACATTACCATGTCCAGTCTGATGTTGTCAGCATCCTACAAATATACCAGGAGAACATAAACCACCCAGTAAAGCAAACAATGCACTGTGTTAATGCATATCTCTCTAGTATCATAACATAGTTTGGTAGGGGTTTGAATCTTGCAAATGCTGATAGTGTGTGTGATGTCCTTTGAGAGTAGTAGCCTTTTTGGAGACTGGGAAAACACATTAAAAGAGGTACATCCCTCTTTGGAATGTCTGATGATGTCAGCATCCTACAAATATATCAGGAGAACAAAAACCACCCAGTAAAGCATATAGCTCACCATGTTAATGCATATCTCTCTAGTATCATAACATAATTAGGTGGAGGTTTGAATCCTGCAACCGCTGATAGTGTGTGTGTGTGGGGGGGGGGGTGTATGTGTGTGATTTCCTTTGAGAGGAGTAGCCTTTTTGGAGACTGGGAAAACACAATAAAAGAGGTACATCCCTCTTTGGAATGTGTGATGATGTCAGCATCCTACAAATATATCAGGAGAACCAAAACTACCCAATAAAGCATGTAGCACGCCGTGGTAATGTGTATCTCTCTAGTATTATAACATAGTCAGGTAGAGGTTTGAATTCTGCAAATGCTATGTGTGTGCCACAGGTGGTCAATACAGTGTGGGGTTAGCTTTTACTATGGTGTGACATATGATTAAAACAGTATGTGCATTGCACACATCGGGTATCTGCGTGGCAAATAAATATGTGTACATGTAACCTCAATCAGTACATAGGTGTGAAGCCTGCATACTACATGAATGCATTTGTTTCCTTCGACAGATTGCCTCACTGCTTCTCAGATCATATGTAACATATGTATGTATGCGACAAGCCTGGCCACTGTAGTGATCTGTGGCCAAGGTCATCTGTGCCACACACACCCATGACACGTACTATAGAGTACTGTGAGTGAGGGTAATTTCCTGGGGTATATGTCAGACATGTTCATACACAACAACGACTGGCAATAATGGACAGTCATTATAGGTGTACAACAGCCCTGTGGATATGCATGCAGGCCCCTAATGTGTTATGTGAAACACTGATGGACCCCACAATACCTATGGATATGTGGATACCAAGGGGCAGATGACATAATACATGGCTGTCTGTACACATTGGTACCCAACATACATGTTGAGGGCTACCACCTATGTGGTACTGTCGGGATAGTATGTCTAGTAAATGTGGATGACTATGCCATAGTCGGCTTACTACTATAAAGCATGTATTGGACAACAGGTATCTGTCTGTATGATACCCTTGTGTAGGATATGCGTCCCATCCAGGCAATGCATTGTAGTCCAATGTATGCATTTACAGATGTGGATGGACATATCCCTAGTGTGTTTGCATGTACCTAAGAGGGCTATATGCCACACAGATGTGGTCCCAGTAACGTGTGGTGGTCAATACCACTGGTTACTGTTATAGTATAGTACTGGAAGGATCCAGCTGTTACTGAGTTCCCTACAACTGTGTGTCATTTGTCAGGACATCATCTAATGATTGGTTATAGTCATGCTGTTGAGGTGGTGTATACTACCAGACTGCAGATCATTGACAGATATCAACAGTATCACCCACAGCATAGTGTCAACCCACGTCATACACACATGTGTACCCATGTTAGTACATACCTGTAGTAGAATGCATACTGGCCATCGAAAGATACCATGAGATGTTAACAATGTGTACAACAGGGTATGTCGCACATCCCATGTGTCCACTATGCATATACATGCAGACAGTGCGCATACACCATGTTCACAGATGAACACCTTCTAATTTGTAATGCACACATCACACACATACTGTCCATTCACTAACACATGCTGGCAACACTGTACACTTCAGCCAAGTGGCACATGGGTGGACAATACAACTCAGACCTAACACTGGTGTAAACAATGCTACAATGACTATCAGAGCTGTGATGCATAATGCCTGCTCAGATATACCTAGAAGGATATCATTACACTTTCCTGTTGGCAACTTGCTACTATTGCTACACTGCTATAATGTCACCCTGTGCATCAGAACCATGTTAGCCTATTCCTGCATCAATGTTACAGATGACAGGAGGTGGCACAGGTGTCATCATATGCACAGGGTGTGTTGTTGGTTTGCCAGAGCCAACACTGACCCATCCAATCGACATGTCTGTGTGTGTGAGGGACAATAGTACAGCATGGGCCAATGTTGATGTAATGTGTGTGTGTATGTGTGAGCCCTAGTTGTTTGGTTAATGTGTGTGTGTCTGCATGCACACAACTCCACCATGTGGCTGCCATATACGGGCGGTTGTGGAACAACCACAGACTGTACCTGCTAGGCTGTACAGATCACTGTCTCCGGCCATGGACATGGTATCTGAGCCTGGCAGGGGTGCTACGGGCAGTATCGGGTACCAACCCTGACTGGGTGCTATCATCAGAGGCAGATGTATGATGACTGGACCCATGTCTCTGCTGGGACTGGCCAGTGCCATGTGCATGTGGTCTAGTAGAACGGTCAATGGACAGGCCAGCCCCAGCATTGCTGGGGCTGGTACTGCCACTATGGGAGCGGCTGTGATCCGTGGTCCGTCTGCTATGACTGCCAGCTGATGCTGTTGCTGGCATGCATCCACATCGGCTTCCCATCTGTCCCGCATGGTATTGGCTCATGGCTAACACATTGTGGAGGACATCTAATGTCTCCCTCCAACGGCTATCAATGAACTCGGTGTAATTCCGGATGGCACTGGCAAGGTCACGGATGCTGTCATTGATAGCAATGTAATGGGCCCTCTGCTCCCTAAGTCCCTGTTGGGTGTACCATTCCATACGTGCCTGTGCCTGCATTACAACCCGGAACATACTGGAGGTTGTACTACCTCTGGGGGCACGTCTGCCAGGGGCAATACGACCAGTGGTGCTCCCCCTAGAACCGCTGGACATCCGCCTATGTGGTACCATTCCAGTAATCCGGCTATGGCTGCTGTGAGGAGATGCACGTGCCATGGCCACACTCTCCTGGTCAATGCCAACTGTATGCTGTCCCTCAGCTAAGGCCATTGGTGATGAAGGATGTATTGGCAGTATGAGTGTGCACATAGATGGGGTTGAACACTGTGTACTGTCGATTGGTAGACCAACGACATACCCTGTCAGACCTTCCTGTGCCACAATACATGTCTCATCATCTCCACTATTAGTGGCAGTGACATCAGGTTCCCTGCTGCAATCAGACACCCCTAACTCAGCACCTGTGGAAGGAAGACAGGAAACACACTTCACAATCTGTACATGATGTTAGCACACATGCACACATGAAGACATGCACACATGCACACATGCACACATGAACACATGCACACATGCACACATGCACACAAATACACTGCTCACCACAGTACATACACACACACACACACCAGCAATCCAACACATACACAATAGTGGGTGAAAGTGGGTGACAGTATCACAAGGCAAACAGTCACCTCACACGTGTCATCATGCAGAATGTGTGTTGCTCAAGATCATGCAGTGCAAGTGTAGACGACCCTATTTAATGACATTATAGATGGCTTTGATGCATGTGTGTAGTTGTTCAGTGATTGTCTACACCTTGGAACACAATGTGTACATGGACACAACATTGCTGTGCAAGTATTATCTGCTCTGCAATGTCCTGTGCACCATCACTCAATGGTATACATACCATGGCTGCATGTGTTATCTGTGTGACACATAGATTGCCATGTCTGATTACAGTGTCTGTGTCCATAGCAAATAATAGTGGGCACAGGTGTAGCAAATGCATGCAATGTACAGACATGGGATGAGTGGTGCATGTAGATGTGAAGGAATCCCAATGCTCGATATGGCCATTGTACAGTGGTTATGGTGAGTATGGGACATATTGCAGATATGTCGGTGCCAGCCATGACATGGCATGCTACACAACTGCAACACTAAACACCACACATACCCAGTGTGTGTCATGTGACCTATACACCCAATAGCATTCCAGGACATATATGTGACTCTGTACAGATGGCGACAGCTGTGCATATTGTGTATACTGGCATATGTAAGCACACACACAACATGCTATGCATATTGTGTATAGGTGCATATGTTTGCACACACACAACAATGAGGTGCAAAGCAAAGACCGCTATGTGTAGTACTGTGGTCACTGTAACTGGATGGGGTGTAGTACCATGTGCCATCATCATCATCATCATGCATCTTGTGGTCACTCACGGCTACTACTGTGTGACAGACCACTGCCTAGCATGCTGTACCTGAACTGCAGTGTCTTGGCTATGTTCACTATTACACAGCCACTTTGTACATGGGTGTATGAGGTGCCCAATAGGGAGCATTGCCTAACATGACTGTGTTATGTGTTGAAGAGTGTTGCACAGCCCCATGATAGGCCTCTACCCCTGAGGTACATCATGTGTGTGTGGATGACATGTGGGATACTGAAGTGTGACCTTACAGCGGGTGTGTGGTTACGCCATATGTAGCATGTCTTTGTGTACTGCATATGATAAACATGTTATGTTTTGTACAGGTGTTGTAACTATGCCTATCCAATGTGCAGTACGGGGTTGCCACAACTGTGTCTTATGCTCTGTGTATTGCATGTCAGTGAGGCAGCTACTGACATTAATGAGTTGTGCGACATCTTACAGCAAACATGCATGGCATGCATTATGCATAAGTGTGTTACGTGTACATGGCCTACACCTCACCTATGACATGCATATTTCATTACCAACATTGCAGTTATAACACACTAACCAGCATGGATCGGATGCCCTGCTGTCACACCAGAGGGACCTATGAGAATATGAGAGAGTTTGTCAGTGGCCACAATTGTGGCATTGCTACAGTGGGTATGCTAAACTGCAGTATAACAACAGTCAACAGTCACAGGTGTAGAGATATTATTCAAAATATCAGTATTGCACAACACTAGGCATCAGAACTGCTAAACACACAGTACACATCTCACGTAGACATAATCTAACAATAAAGTTAACTGTTGTCTACAGATAGGGCATGTTACCTGCTTGCTCCAGGTGGACATTGGCTCTGGCCTCCATGACAACACATGTCAGAGGTTGATGTTGCTGTTGTCCAGGAGCCACCACGTGTAGGAGCAGCTACTCCACTCTGGTGAGGGGGGGGTGAATGGCCACCCCACCACCTGTGGCAAGCTGTTGTCTTTGGATATCAGATGCACGCTGACGGACATGTCCAATTAAATCACTGCAGTGATGGCGTACTTGCTCATATGTCCGGTTATGCATGCCTATGTCATTTACCCGACGACCAAGTTCCTGCCACAGTGCAGTCCACTCCTGCTGGTGCTGGCTGCTTCTGGAGAACAGCATCATGTACTGCTGCAATAGGCTTTGCAGTATCACCTCTTCCTCATCCGCTGTGTATGATGTGTTGCGTTGGGGGGCCATCTGGCTGAAAACGATATGAACAATATGTGTCAGTGAGTCCTGTGGCACACTTTACACCTTTAACCACAGATATCACTTTACTGACATATATACCATCCTATTGTCTGTCAGAGGTTACACACGTTCAATGCCACTTATTGGTTCTCAGGCCACAACTAACTAACAATGCCTGGCACACTATATATCACACCACTATACAACAGTACCCGACACACTGTTTGTGACACATTACACAACCTCAAGACAGGGGTGTATATCACACCAATGCACTAACAGAGATGTCATCCATTGCAATGGATGTAGAGTACAGGTACAGTAGTACCAGTCAACCACCCTAGTCATTGATGCCATAGCCCTGCCTAACAGATGTGTACAGTTGTTACTATAGGTGGCATACTGCTGTAACAGAGTATATGTGTTGCTGGATACACACGTATACCCTATAACACACATATGATTGCAGCCATTGTACAGGCATAATTACACACACATCAGACAAGCATACAACACACCACTGTATGCCAACACAAATGAGCATTACCTGTGTACCATGCAGTACTGTGTGCCACTACTTACACACCCTTATTCCTGAGTTTTGTCCTCTGTGCAGACTACAGGAAACGCACATGACAGTGTTTCCAAGCAATGTGAACTCACACCATACTGTGCTGTTTAGGCCTACAGCTTCAGGTAGAACTACAGTTCATATGGGAGTTGAATTCACCAGCAGTACCACTCACTAATCATACATGTATTGCTTTAGCCTACAATGAGACACCACATTTGTCAACAAGGAACTGCGTCACATCATATGGCATACTACTATGTCTGCCTAACAGTACAATACACATCATTTGCTGTCCTCACAGTTAGGATAGACACTACCATGTCAGATACAACTTCACTCTAAGCTATCACACCTTTACAGACCTTGCACACATTCAGCGTTACACTTCTTCAACCTCACATAGAAGGTATTGCATTAAGTACATATGTGAGTGCATAGTGTCATAGATAGGTAATATGCTGTTGGCTCTAGGGCCTATGGCAGCCTAGCCATATGCTACCCTGGCCTTTGACACACATGTACTTTGATTTCACTTGCCCCTGCCAACCAAAACCACAGAGGTGTTTCCTGGGGTGTATTACCAATCTCCCACACAATCATCAGGGGTATGTATAACAACTGCTAATGAGGAGCCTTGTTTGCTATTGCTAGGTGGTCTATTCCGGTGTATGGCATATCTCTGAGATGGGAACCTATCCCTCCAGCATGTGCTGTTTAGTGAGCTGACAAGGATTAGGGCCCTAGAGCGTGTATCCCGGAGGGATTGTGATATGTTGTCATGGTGGTTGTCACCCAGTTATGGGTGTGACATACCTCTGTATGTCCGGCAGAGGTCACCTCTGTGTGGCCAGTATGCAATACAGTGTAGATGTGGTTTTGTGAGTCAGTCTGCATAAGGCATCTGTTTGCGGCCAGTATTACCCTTTGGGAGGTATGTCTGTGGCCTTTTCACCTCATGTAGTTGTCATGTGAGGTACATACCACACAGGGCACTGTGATGAGTAGAGAGGAACATTGCCCTACATTTCTATAGATGACACACCTGTTGTCATGACACATACCACACAGACTGATTACAGGTGTAGTGTGGCACTGTCTTCATCAAAGTGGAGGCTACTGTCCATCTGTGTCCCATGTTCCCTTATCACACCTTCACTGTTAGGTAGATCTCTACCTATGTGGTAGTTAAGGGGTACAAATGTTTTGGAAAGGAGGAATGGCACTGCAGTATTAACACTTATCTACAGTCCATGCCTTGGTCACCACACACATGTTGCAGTACATATGACCCTGTGTCTCTCTATCTCTCTCTCTCTATATATATATATATATATATATATATATATATATATATATATATATATATATATATATATGCATATCTATACACATACATGTACACATCCATTGCTGTACACATGGATGTAGATATAGGCACATGTACAGTTCACCTTTCATGGTGGGGATATCACTAATGCGACAGTTGTGGGATGTACAGTTATGTGATTATATTGCACAGTGTTGTGCAGAATGCATGTGGGTGTCCTCAGCCCATGTAGCATTAGCAGGCCTCACTGGCTGTAACACAGAAGATCTGACAAATCAGTCCCACAGCATTTAACCACCACATGACATATATCAGCACTGCATACTGTTTTCTAGGCCACACACTACAACCTACATATATATATATGCACATATCAACCTTCAATGACAGATATCTGTCCACCCTTCACTAACAGTTGCAGTATGTCCCTTGCCCTATGCACATGTGCAGATACAGATAGATACGTACTGCTGCCACACATGGTTGATTTGCAGTTTGTAGAGTACACTTCAGTAACATCTTCTACATGCCAACACATACATGTGAGTTGCATATCTTACCTTTGTATTTCCCTGATCCGTGTGTTACGGTTTTGTAGGTTTTTATTTTATTTTTTTGGTTGTTTGTTTTGGGTTTTCTCCCTCCATTTCGGTTTATGTCTCAGTTTCACTCTCTGTTGTGTCTCTATCTCTGTCTGTGTCTGTGTCCATGTCCGTGTCTCTCTCTCTCTCACTCTCTATATCCCAGCACTTGCAATGATAGAATTGCATGTGTGGACTGCAGGTACAGCCTGCTTTTCTCGGTATCTGCACTTGTGCATGTGACAGCCTCTGCACCAATTGCTACCCACCATTCAGTAATTGCATGCAGCCTGCTGTGTGTTGAGTGCATTACTCACTGTGAATGCAGCCCACTGCTATAAAATGCTAGGTTAGGTAGGCATAGCTCTTTCAGCTTTCCAAGGTGGGGCCCATGCTTGTTTGCTCTGGACACCGTTGTGTCAGTCAGAAGGTTGGTATATGTCTCTTATCTGAAGCTAGGATTGTAGCCAGTTATATGCATGTTGTACTCATACCAGAATGTTGCTGCTTCCAGTACACACTTCTCAGTGTAGACATGTACTCACCCCTCCAAATGCTAACACAGGCTACATGGGAGTATGTACTTTATTTCAGACTTACACAATTAACTGCCATACAAATGTGGTTATTGCACTGTATTCCTGTGGCACATGCAGTGTTTGTGAACTGCTATACTGTAATTATTATGTTACTCACTTCTGAACAGTTTGTGGTTTGTTTGTGTTGACATTAGCACAGGCTGCTCAACACAACTGGACATAGTTCAGTACTGAGTATGCCTACCTACACCCTGGTTTTTGCCTGAATACACAGGTGTGTTGTACCTTTGGGTAGGGGTGCAGAACTGCAAAGAGCATTTTTTATTATCATGTGAGGTTTATCTTACTGAACATACAGGGTTGCTGTGTACCTGTTAGTCTATCAAGGCAAGTAGTCTGTCTGTGTTGCTCACACCTGTGGACATATCCAGATGTTAGCTAGAGGTTAACCTATTATACTTTGTCTGTGCACAACACCAGTCTTTTCAGCAGTGGCACATTGGCATTGTCACAGTTGTTTGCTAGCAGTACATGGCTACATCCTGTGATATTTCTGTGTTGTACTCCTATATAAGGGCATGCTTGTGGAACTCCTTCCAAAGCTATTTGCAGAGTGTGTAATAGCAGTAATGCTAATATGCCTGTGTGTTTCTGCCTCTGCCAGGCCTCAGATACTCTCAGGTATATATTTGAATGGCCTCAGTCAAAGGTACATATAAGTGAGATACACCTGCAATATATTACTGACATATTGCAGTTGAGACTTTCTTGGGAATCAGAGAATATGTATAAGTACACCTTTTCTGACGTGCAAGCAGTGTCTACTCTCACCTATTGACATTATTCACTATGTGTGATTCCACACTTGTCTGCCTACAGTTAGTACTTTTCAGAGTGATTCAGTGGGGCACAGCTAACATTGGTTTACAAATCGGGGATATCCCTGTAAAGCAGTCACAGTTGGGGAGTCTGGCCTCTACCCTATTCAACTTTGCCAGTATTTATCCTGGTCTGATACTGTGTGGTGTTTGTAAGGTGCTACTGTAACATTATTCCCTGCTTCTCCTTTCACAGTCATGTCATGCAATTCCACAACAACTGCTGGTAAAGACCCATAGAGCAGGATCTGTGTTATACCATTCCTAATTTCCATTTACATTCCCTCATTGTAATGCATGATATATTTATTTCAGAACCAAGTTATTTGTAAATCTGCTATGGCTTAGTGGTAATTCATGAAATCTATAGTGTCAATGGTCTGGGGTTCAAGACTAACAGCGTTTTTTTCTTTTGCTGCTCAGCAGAACAAGGACCCTGCCATAGAGTGACTAAGGCACTTTTAAACAGTTGTAAGTGGGTTTGCGAGATGCTTAGCAATACTAAGCTAAGCGCACACATGTGCACACTCGCTTAATCCCACTTACTACTGCTTAAAAGTGTTTACTCCTGCTAATCCCTGCGCTAATTTCTTTGAAAGAAAAGAAAATTGGGAGATAGGAAAGTGGTGAAAAAGGGGGCACAAAGAGGGACAGACAGTAGGTAAACAAGCTTAGGATGTGCAGGACAGGTGTAGGGAAGGTCCATAGCTGCCCATTTCTTTACCAGCAACAGCTGTGCATATGCAATAAATTTGGAGTGATATTTGAAACCTTCCACCCCTGGGAGAGGGGTGAGGACAACAAAGTATGTTGTACTGCCAATTATAATTATCAGTTTACATGTCCAATGGACATGTGTGTTACATGGGCAGCTATAGGTTCATAGGTTCATAGGTTCATACTAGGCTATCTGCCCTAGGGCATTTATAAGCCTAGCCAGAGTGTCTTTGGCTTTCGCCACCCATTTTAAATTAATTTTGCTATGCCCTTTTTCGAGGTTAGTATACTGTGCATCTGTCTAACAGTGACACAGAAGTGATACTCGGGGTAAACCTACAATCTCCCATCCACTCATCAAGATTCCTCTTGAAGAGAGTCAATGAGGGACTCTGCCTAACCTGGACTGGGATTTTATTCCAGAGTGAAGGGAGCCTCTGGGTTATGAATCTGTCCCTCCAGCATGTCCAATTTATTTCAGTGCTGAGGTTCAAGACTCTCGAGCGTGTAGCTCGATGGGATTTGGATTTTCTGAGGTGCAGCATGTCCATTAATTCTGGGTTGGACATGGCTTTATACGTCAGGCACAGATCGCCTCTGAGCAGGCAGTATGCCACTGAGTAGAGCTGGAGTTTCTTTAACCGGGCAGCATATGGCATCTGTTTGAGCCATTTGATCCTCTTGTTGAGGTACTTTTGGGGTATTTCCAGTTGCTGCAGGTGTCTGGTAAGGTACATCCCAAAAGGGGCATTGTACTCAATTATGGGCCTGATGAGGGATGAGTAAAGAAGCACAATGACCTCCCCTGATCTAGATGTGAATCCCTTCATGATTAGGTGAGCTATATAAAATGTTTTTCTAACCACTTTGGCCATGTGGTTGTCAAATGAAAGATTGCTATCAACTTGGTCACCAGGTCCCTAATTACTTCTTCTGTACTTAATGGATTACCACCTATGTGGTTATTTGTGGGCACTTTGTTTTTGCCAAAGGGGATGACTATACACTTTTTGACGTTTAGCTTGTGGCCATAGCTCTGGCACCAGTTGTCTGTTTCTATGAGGCCCTTTGGGAGGATGCTTGTGTTGGCAGGAGAGTCTATTATGGTGCCCAGTTTGCAGTCATCTGTGAACTTGGTCAGCCACAGTCCTTCCCTGTTGGCCTGTACCTCCGAGAAATATATACCGAACAAGACAGGTCCCAGGACTGAGCCTTGTGGGACACCATTTGTAACTGGTTTGGAGTCTGACATGGCTCCAGCAATTCTAACCATTTGGGTTCTGTCCTTGAGCCAGTTTGCAACCCATCTAGTGACATAGGGGTTTATATTTAAGCTGGTGAGCTTATCTATAATGCCCGAGTGGGGTATTGTATCAAAGGCTTTTGCAAAGTCCAGGTAGGCTGTGTGGACCACCTTCCCCTCGTCAATGGCCTTGGTGACTGTTTCAAAGAAATCGACCAGGTTTAAGAGGCAGGATCTGCCCTTAACAAAGCTGAACTGGGTAGAATCCAGTGTCTGTAGGTCCCCAATATCTTTATTTATGAGGTCTATGATGATCCTTTCCATAGCTTTGCAGACCAAGCTAGTCAGGCTTATGGGGCGATAGTTTCCAGGATCCGGTGAGGCACCACCTTTGTGAAGAGGGACCACTGTTGCTGTATGCCACTCTTTGGGTACATATCCTGTGGTAAGGCTGAGATTGAACAGTAGTTTTATATTTGGGTTTAGCTCTTCTTGGAGTTCATGTAGGACGCAGCCCCGGGACACCGTCTTGTCCCATTGATGCTGTGTTTTTTGCTTTGGAGAGGGCGGCTCTTACCTGAGCATCTGAGATGTCAGGGGGGGCAGCACTCTGCTGGGATAGATATTTGCCTTTTTGTTGGAGAGGGGGAGGAGAAGTTTGCACTGAACCTGTCAGCTAGGATGTTGGCAATGTCTATGGGTTCGGTGTATTTTTTGTCATTTTGGACTAATTCTGAGCATATCAGGGAATTCCCACCCAGGTTCCTAGCATAACTATAGAAAGCCTTGTAATTATCCTTAGTGTCCTGTGCAATTTTTCTCTCGAAGCTGGCCTTCGACGATTTTATGAGTGCCCATAGTTTTTTGCTAATACTGATCAGAGATGCCTTCCCTTTTTGGGATTTTGCTCTACCATGTAGTAGCTTCCTCCTTCTATTGTACAGTTTGTTTATGGCTGGGGTCCACCAGACAGGACGTCTGCCTTTGGAGGATTGGGTTTTGGTTTTATTTGAAATTGCATGATCCATGCATTCCTGAATGTGTTCATAGAATGCGTTTATAAAGGATTCTGCGGTCTGGGCCATATTTTCCAAAGGCCCGGGGGCTTTGAAGGATTCCACCTCAGTTTTGAGGAGTGTGAAATTTGCTTTAGAGAAGTTTTTCACTGTGGTTTTCTGGGCAGGGTGTGGGGTCGGGATGTGAATATCCAGTGAGATTAGTTTATGGTCTGATCTTACCTGTGAGGGATACACTTCTGGTCTGGAACATAGAGTCCCCATGTTGGTGATGATCAGGTCCAGTATGTTTTCCCCTCTTGTGGGAGTGGTAACAAGTTGTTCCATAGCATTTGAGTTTATAAATTCTAGGAACCTTTGGGCTAGGGTGTTGGAGCTAGAGTAATGCTCCCAGTCTATGTTTGGGTAGTTGAAGTCGCCCAATATAATGGTGTTTGACGAGACCTTCATATTTTCCAGTGTTCTCAGGAAGGCCGAATGGGGTTCCTGAGTTTGGGAGGGTGGTCTGTAGCAGGCTATAAACTGGGAGGCAGTTTTACCCACTGTTAGTTGCACATGGATAGTCTCTGATGCTTCGTGCTGTGCCACCAACCTGAAGGTGTGGGTATCTTTGACGAATATTGATACTCCCTCTCCTTTTGTGGTTCGGTCCAAGTTTTGGGGCCGAAAATCATGGTATGAGGTATAACCTGGTAGTGCTGGGGTGCTCTTGGGAGCCTTTAACCAGGTTTCTGTTACTGCACAGATATCGATGTTCTCCATGCTAAGGGGAGTTTCAAGTGCATGCATCTTGAGGTTTAGACTTCTGTCGTTGAGTAGCATTACTCTTAGTTTCTTATCCCTTGTGATACCTATGGAGGTGGGTTTGTCTTTTGAGCCTTGCCTAAAAAAGGCACTATGGGGGTAGCAAGAGCCTTTGCCAATATCCGAAAGCCCAGGGGTGACAGGTGCAAGCCGTCCCTAGCGAATCATCGTGGCTTGTCGAGCATGTCATCCCAGGCTGACAGGCATTGGATCCCCTTTGAATGACACCAATACTTAAGCCAATTTTTGAAATTGATCATCTTGTCTTCATATTGTGGCATCATTCTTGGTGAGGGTAAGATGCTACTCAAGGTCAGGGTCATACCAGCCTGGGCTACATGCTCAGAGAGCTCCTCTATGTCTCTTTTCATGTAGTCCAGGGAGGTACGTCTCAGGTTATTCACACCAGCATGGACAATGACTGAGTCATATTTGTACTTGCCTTGGAGTGACCTGAGTGCTTGTGTTATGTGGCGGATCCTAGCACCCGACAGGCAGCTCACCGTGACCTTCTCCTTGTTCAGTCTGGTGAGCGGGACGTCAGTGTGCCTGACAATAGAGTCAACTATTACAAGTGTATCAGGTGTGTTATTTAGCCTTAAGGGCTGTGACTGTTCAGCAAACTGGCTTTGTGAGCTATGTGTTGCACGTGTTTTGTTTTGAGGTAGCGGTTACTTGGGTGTCTGCTTTGGAGGTCTCTGCTGCTTAGGCAGATTTTTATTTAGAGCCTCCGAGTATGTTTTTGTGTGCTTATGTGTTTGGTTTGCTGTCATGGTAGGTCTATGTGAGACTGGAATTGTAGTGAGTGTGGTTTCCTTCTCCTCCTGACTGGTTATGCCAGTACTGAGTTGAGAGAGCTTAGCCTCCAGTTTGGCTATATGGTTGCATCTCTCACATGAGTTGGAATTTGTTGGGAGGAGGAGAGGGTTGTCTGTGTACATGAGGCAGTTGTTACATTGCCTCAATATTCCCAGATTCACCAGCTGGACTGGAGAGGAGATTGACAACTGACCTTTGGACATGCTAGAATAGTATTGGAAATTCCTTTATAATTGAAAAAAAGGGCCAATGGGGAACAAGGGACTCAAGGGGAGTTTGTGAGGGTGTAGTGCTTTTAATTTTTTAATGTTGACTTATATAATTGCTTTAGTGAGCAAGTGCCAGGTAACTTAAATGCAATGTGTTACAGGTAACTTAAATGCAAAAATGACAAACAGTAACTTTCTTTCAAGTGAAACAAGGAAATAAGTACAGTAAGCAATGCAGATATCAATAGGGATCCACAGAAGTGCTGAAAAGCCACGTTTTAGGTGGAATTAGCATTTCAGGGAAATAACAAGCAAACAAACAACAAGCATACAAACAAAGCTAGATTCAGCAGGCCTGGATCTAGTCTATGCTACAGCAAACAAGGTGTACCAATTTCACTAAGAAACAGTTCAAATATGCAGGCACTATAAGCCTTTAACCAGAAATACTATGTATGGGGCGTAATTCTTTTGTGGGTACAGATTGCCCTTTTTGTTTTTTTTTGTTTTTTCAGGTGAGAGTGGGAAGTGAGGTAGAGGAAGTATGTATGTCCGGGGAGGTAGGTTGTGGAGGTAAACAGACAAGACAGACAAGATGCATACAGGAGCGGTGTATGACACATGGGGTCAGTGAACACAATTGAGGGGTCGGATGTTTGGAAATCGCAAGCCCATAGCCCACAGATGGTAACAGTGAAACTGAGATCCCCACCCATGGGCAGTCACCACTGCACTTTCACAGCCCCGAGGGTGGCTGTGCTGGGGGCTGCGTAGGACGGGCAGGCTCACCCATGAGACGTGCCACTCTCGCCTCGAGCTGGCATAGGGGATCAGCGACTTAACGCTGGATCTCCCTACGCACCACAACCTGGACCCTTCTAAGGGTGACAGGTGGCCCTTCTCTGCCCACGCTTGCACGGGGGGATGAGCCCCATCCCCTGCAGTGCTTCCACCCAAAGGTGGCACAGGACCAGTGGAGGAGGGGAGCCCAGGCTGGGCACCGGACCTGCTGGTGCCAGGTGCACTCGCCAGCTGAGGAGGGACAGGTGGGTCCGCTGGGACTGGCCTTCCCATACGTTCTGTGATTAGGTGTGTTTAATTACAACATAAACAACAGCATTTCAGATTAGTTGTAACATCATGCAGTAATATTCCTATTAACCCAACACACCAAGGTTCCAACAGTTGAACAGCAAGCATAACACATGCATATATTGAACCACAGTGGATATTCCAACAGCATGCAGGGATGTTTGGTAGCAACAGGCCACCATGATTCTGGTGTTTAACAGGGCACATGCATCAACGTGAATGCAAATATTTATAGAACAATAGGACATATGTCCCAACAAATATTTAATATTACACATACCCACTTGAGGTGTGGAATTGCATGGTTTATGCACATACAGTAGGGTGTAGAAAAAAACCTCGGTTAACATCTTATAATTACCTTTTAGTCTACACTACATTCCTAGTGACTGCAGGTGTATATCCCCTACATGTATTATTACACTTGCCACCATACATTAGGTTATGTAATGGTTTGGCTACTTCAATATATGCCTGACCTATATCTGACATACTAACTGTCCTGGACGCAGATGTTACTGCTACATATTTCTTGATTGCATTTCTATTTCTTTATCTACATATCTGGGAGGTTTTCACATGACATTTTCACTTCGATTTGTACAGAACTCTGCATTTCCTGACACACACTCACATTTCTGGGGAAAAAATAACATGCTACATGTGTGCCAGATTTAATTATGCATGCCAGCCAGTAACTGACTATGGCGGACTGTATATATGCTTCACAGCTACTAGCACTTCCATCACCCACTTTATATGGGACTGCAAAACTCTGGGTTGTCAGCACTTTTTCAAACAGTACTATTTGTATAATGCAAGGGTACAACAATATTTCAATCTCTGTGACACAGACACACTCTGGGTTTTAGACCTTTATTAATGACATTACACACTTTTCCACAAGCTCACTCCTTTATTTGTTTTAACGGTGCATACGGCAGACATGTTCAAGACATATTATACCTTTATTAATAGGTTAGAACACTCTTTTTTCATGCTCACTCACTTATTTTATATGACAGTGCCTGCAGAGATATTATTCCAGACATATGTTACCTTTCTTAATGGGTTACTACACTCTTTTTCTGCCTCTCTGACATTTTTATCTGACAGTACATGCAGAGGACTTATTCAGGCAATTTTATGGCTGTATTATTGGACTACAACACTTTCTTTCATGCTCTCTCCCATATTTTATATAACAATACATGCAGAATAATCACTAACCTGCCTGGTGGAGCAGCCTTAGCAGCCTATCAGCATAGGCTTGTTGATTCGCAGCACGGTCACCTGCAGCTGTAAAGTAAATGAAGGGATATTGAGACATACCTATCCGTTATACATACTCAATTATCAATTCTTACATACTGCATTCCATGGCTACATACTCAGTTGTGGGGCATCCTGCATCCCACAGGCCTCCTGTATCCATTGGTTCAGGCGGTCCTGCTTCCGTCTCTTCAGGTCTGCATGGTGGTGATGGACCTGCTCACCAGTCTGAGGAACGCCTGTGGCACTGGTGAGGTCATGAGCTAACTGGTTCCAAGCCTCTACCATGTACTCCATTCCTTGGAACTGGCCCTGCAGGAGTCTTGACACATGATGGTGGACCAAGAGCCAAACCATGTATTTCGACTCCTCGATGCCCCAACGTTGCGCTTGGAAGCATGTTCCCTCTCCAACACCAGCCATTCTAACTGCAGATGTGAGCTACAATCAGTTATGGCGTGTATTCCCGCCTATGGGGCTTAAATATGCCGCATTTCCCACACTGTTTTGTGATTGGCCGTTTTTTAAAATTCTCGGCTGACTGCAGACCTGCTTAGTAATTGTTAAACTACCATTAGTAATTATATGTATGTTAACAATAGTTGTTTCCCCTAAGTTGTCATGGCTTGGTGGTTCTGTACTCTGCTTCTGATGCACAGAGTTTTGGGTTTGAACCTTGTCATTCATTTTATTTTCATACTGTCCAGACAGGCTAGGGGGTGTGGTGGCGTTTAAGCAACTTTTCCCTGCATTGCTCCTCGGTGCCCTGGTTGGTGCGGTGCGCACGTCCCCACAAACACATTGCCCTGGTTAAAGCGCTATTTTGCTATGGACACCTCTATTGCGCTGGGTTAAGCGTTATTAAACTATGGGCAACGCTATTGCACTGGCTAAAGTGCTGCTTAACTGCAGGCAATTATATATCAGGATCATTTAAAATATTTATTTTGTTTACTGATATATTGGCCATTTCACTGCTTTTTAGTACTGTTTGAACATATTTGTCTGGTATTATTTCATATACTGATTTAAAAATAAATACGAAGGGGAGTGGTGAGACTCAAAACTTGAATGCCTCTTCTTTGTGTGAACGCTCTACCATTACGCTATTGCATGTGATTTGCATAAACATTCTTTCTTGTGCTCTTCCATGTCAGAATTGCTAACTCTAGCGAAGCAATGGGCACACCCGTGCACACACGTGCAAATATGGGCAGCTATTTTGGGAATTAAAAAAAATAAATTTAATGTTTTGCTTTTTATAACTGTGATGGGGGTTTACAATATCAAGGAATGTGGTGTTGGGTGCAGGGACATTTGAGCAGACTTGCTCTTGTGTATTTGCTTTTACTTTTCAAACACTTGCAGGGGCGTGGACATTTAGACTGCTCGGCAGTCGGACACGCCCCCTGCTTTCTTACACGGTTCGTGTACGACTTACGGTTGAGTCAGTGTGCCCTCATGCATATTCATGGCACACTGATGTCATACCGTTCAACTGCAGCCTCCGAGTAAGACTTATTAAGTCTTACACGGAGGATTCGTGAATCCAGGGGTATGTCATTTAACCATTAAGCAAATGGATAAATAAAAATTCTTTAAAAACTTTCCTTTAGTAGCGAGAGTAATAATGCATTTTAAATATTTTTAACTAACTGTATTATATGACATCTACTGTAAAGTGACATTTTAAAATTATAAGTATGAAAAATCTGTCATACACTGACTTACAGACAGTTTTCAGTTCTGCTTTTTATAAAGATTTTTGGAAAGAAATGACATTAAGTCTTAGCCTAGAGGGGAAAAATATGTTTTCAATGACTCCTTTACATCTTTGAAATATCTAACTATACATTTTGTGAAATGTTCCTTTGTTCATTTCCTAACTGGAATGCTTTCATTGCAGACTCTGCAGGATCTCCCTGTGTTGAGATGGGTTTTGAGCTTTAACAGGTACCTGGTTCCTTCCCACATGCTAAAGGAATGCTGTCAGGTGGCTTGGCAGCCCTCTAAATTGTCCACAGGTGAGTGCAAATATATGTCACTGCTGTCCAGATAGGCTTAGGTGCCCCCACAGATGGCTTTTTTTGTTGTTGTTTTTAATGCTCTTTACCATACTGTAGGAAACATGAGAAAAAATGTTTGCCATATCAGTAATTAATAAGAATTGAATACAGTTTTTCTAACCCATATTTCCTAAATTCCTGCTGACCAACAGTCCCCGGTATGTATTGACATCATTCATTCCATTCTCAATACAGGAGAGAAGCCCTTATTGCATGGATTAATAGCCAACTAGAGGGGGTTATCATCCAAGCAGCCATGGAGGTGTTTGTGTTGTTTCCATTCATGATCCTCTGCCTGGCTGCCAGGGGAAGACATTTTCATTCTAATGGCATGTGGGTCTGGATTCACACTCAGAAGACCACGGTTATCTCTGTTTTTAGGATGAACATTAATAAATCATATTTTTCTCCAGGCCAGGGAACTACATTCATACAGGGAATAGAGTACAGATGCATTTTAACTTTTGACCATCAGCCTGCCTATGTGTGGCTGATGTGAGCTCCACATGGCTGCAGAGAAGACAGTATTTTCTACCAATATATGCATGCTCACACATGTTCATCAACAACACACTAGATTTGAATTTATACAATTATATAGCTACACCTGTGTCCAAAGTACCCATCATTTTTGGGGCTCCTAAAGTCCATAAAAATGTTGAGGATCCTCCCATGTGACCCTCGGTAAGTGCAAGAGGGAGTATAACATATGCAAGTGCAAAAGTAGTAGATTCCATACTGAAAAAATATGTGGTAAGTGAATCTCAGATATCTAAGGATTCTTTGTCCTTTTTGGCCAGAGTTAATCAAATTTCTTTCAGCATCAACAGTCATTTCCTGACTGTAGACGTAAAGGATCTATATTCTTCCATCCCTCATTTGGTGGCTTTGGATTGGATTCCAATCATGATGAGTTCCAAAGGGGCCTCAAATGAAGAGATTCAATTGGTGAGTGAATTATTAGACATAATTTTGTCTAGTAATTATGTCACTTTCAATAATAAATTTTTCCTTCAAAAAATAGGGGAACCCATGGGTTCCCCCTGTGGAGCCAGTGTAGCTAACCTCGTCACGGCTTTTTGGGAAAGACAATTTGTCTTTACCAATCCCATTTTCCAGGATAGAGTATTAATGTACACACGTTTCTTGGATGATATTTTTATCATCCTGAAAGGAGATAGTGAGCAAGTCGAGCTTCTCTTGGATTCTTTCAATACTTCCACAGAATTTTTGAAGTTCACATCTAGTTTTGAGAGGGATAAGATCTCATACCTAGATGTGGAACTATCGAAGGACATAATTTATAATTGTTTTACTGCTAGGATACATCGTAAAGAAACTTTTTTCGAACAGCTATTTGCAATTTAACAGTTGTCACCCTTTTAGCCAGAAAAAATCTATTATTAAGGGTCAACTGGTAAGAGCCACTAGAATGGTCACTAGGGAGAGTGACTTTGTGGAAGAATGTAGTTTTATGGAAAGTCTCTTCCTTAAAAGAGGATACCCAGAGGAGCTTATTGCGGACTTAATTTTTGAGGTACAAAACAAACGAATATCGGGTTTTTATACTCCCATTTTAAACCCTGTCAACTTACTAGGGGAAATTTCCAATCTTAGTCCAAAAGTCAAGAAATTGCATCCTTGTAGTTTTATTTTAACTTATAGCATGGATGTTAAGGAAATTATTTCCATCCTTCATAAAAACTGGAATTTGATTATGCAGGAGGGAATTATCCGGGAGAATGGAATGGAAACCCCTAAGATAACCTTTAGAAGAGGTCTAAATTAAAAAAAAAAAACATATTAAAGAGAAAACCTAAGACTGCAGATGCCAGAGTTGGTATGTTTAAATGCAATATGTGCCATTATTGTAGGTACATTTGTATGGGATCTACCTTTGTCATAAGGAATTTCAGTTACAAAGTACAGGGTAGATTCAACTGTTCGAGCCCATGAGTTGTTTATTTAGCTAAAGTGTACCCATTGTCCAATTTTCTATGTTGGTAAAACTGACAGAAAACTTCAAGAGCGTATTTACGAACATCTGTACGCTATAAAGAAGGGTAAGTTGGACAACGTCTTAGCAAAACATGTCGTGGAGAATCCCTTACATTCATTTTTATTTACAGCTATAGATCAAATTCAGTTGGATGGTAGGCGTGGAGCAGATTCCCTTAACCTTGAGGTTAGGGAATTGATTTGGCAACTGAGATTGGATTCTTGCCATTACCCAGGTGTTAATGGCAAACTATCCATTTCATGCATGTTGAGACTCAGGAGCTTAAATAGGTAAAGATTCCTTTTGCTTAGGTTCTTTTCTTAGTTTTTTAAAACTTTTAGACTGGTTCCAACAGTTGTTTTTGTATTTTGTTGATATTTATTTATTTTTCTTTACATACTATTCTTACTTTAATATTCTATACTCATAAAAATGCTGTTAGTGTAGAGTAGGTTTTCACTAGATTCGAGTAAAACTTGATTTTGAAAACATACAGAAGATTAGTCTGTTTACAATGTTTGAATATGCTTTAGCATTTTGTATTTGTACATTTGTAAAATGTTAGTTCTTTTGTATAGTAGTAGATAGGATTGATTTATTAGAAATCATATCTATTCACTGTTGCTCAATATTTTTCATAATATTTTTCATTGTATTTTTACTATTTTTATTATTTTTGTATTGAGTTGGGTGTAAACATTGTTAGCAGAAGGTAATTATACTACTTATAAGGTGTTTTTAATGATAATTGTTAACCGTATTTAAGGGGAAGGTGTTTGGTGACGTTGTTTCCATTTTTCTTAATTTTCTGATGAAGTTGGTGTATTGATGCTGATGAAAAGCTCGTGGAAGCTTAAAGCATTAAAATTCTGTTTTAAATTTTTCATCATATTCATTCAACTGGTGGCCTTTTTCCAGTTTCCGAGGTGGAGGAGATTTGTTTCCATCATTTCTAACAAGTGGAGTGTTTTTTCTTTGCTGCAGTTTGTTTGTATGCTTCCTAATTGCCAAACAGTTTTCTCCCAAAATTCCTCATCCCCAGAACACTGCATGTTATAATATGCATATATTGCATCCCTCTTCTTACTGCCTTAATCATGGATGGAAAAAGTTGCATGAAATAGTATGTCATTTAACCATTAAGCAAATGGATAAATAAAAATTCTTTAAAAACTTTCCTTTAGTAGCGAGAGTAATAATGCATTTTAAATATTTTTAACTAACTGTATTATATGACATCTACTGTAAAGTGACATTTTATAATTATGAGTATGAAAAATCTGTCATACACTGACTTACAGACAGTTTTCAGTTCTGCTTTTTATAAAGATTTTTGGAAAGAAATGACATTAAGTCTTAGCCTAGAGGGGAAAAATATGTTTTCAATGACTCCTTTACATCTTTGAAATATCTAACTATACATTTTGTGAAATGTTCCTTTGTTCATTTCCTAACTGGAATGCTTTCATTGCAGGCTCTGCAGGATCTCTCTGTGTTGAGATGGGTTTTGAGCTTTAACAGGTACCTGGTTCTTTCCCACATGCTAAAGGAATGCTGCCAGGTGGCTTGGCAGCCCTCTAAATTGTCCACAGGTGAGTGCAAATATATGTCACTTCTGTCCAGATAGGCTTAGGTGCCCCCACAGATGGCTTTTTTTGTTGTTGTTTTTAATGCTCTTTACCATACTGTAGGAAACATGAGAAAAAATGTTTGCCATATCAGTAATTAATAAGAATTGAGTACAGTTTTTCTAACCCATATTTCCTAAATTCCTGCTGACCAACAGTCCCCAGTATGTATTGAGACCATTCATTCTCAATACAGGAGAGAAGCCCTTATTGCAGGGACTAAGAGCCAACTAGATGGGGGTTATCATCCAAGCAGCCATGGAGGTGTTTGTGTTGTTTTCATTCATGATCCTCTGCCTGGCTACCAGGGGAAGACATTTTCATTCTAATAGCATGTGGGTCTGGATTCACACTCAGAAGACCATGGTTATCTCTGTTTTTAGGATGAACATTAATAAATCATATTTTTTCCAGGCCAGGGAACTGCATTCATGCAGGGAATAGAGTACAGATGCATTTTAACTTTTGACCATCAGCCTGCCCATGTGTGGCTGATGTAAGCTCCACATGGCTGCAGAGAAGACAATATTTTCTACCAATATATGCATGCTCACACACACACACAAAAAGACAAAGACAAACACACACACACATGCACACACTCGCACATGTGCACACACACACACACACACACACACACACACACACACACACACACACACACACACACACACACACACACACACACACACAGGTCTATATTAAATGCTTGAAAAGGCGTTCCATTGAATGCCTCTTCATCAACATATAATCAACGACTGCACTAAACCGTGGATGTTCAAAACAGCGATTTCTTTCTCTGGGAAAGAAATTGCTTGTACTAAAAACACATACACACAATTTCAAACATAACAAAGGATGTGGCTTCACCCCCCACCCTCACCCCCCACACACCCCCTAACTAAATATAACAACTCTGAGATTGCACTATAGTGGGGTAAAGGGCAATGTCATGGCCCAGGTCAAGCAATTTTTTTCCCTGGGTAAAAAATCTTTAACCTGAGCCTTCGCTATTTTTGGATTTTGGTCTATATGTGTCGACAAAACGGCATTCGCTGTAATGACATTTTGCTGATCTAATATAGACCTGCACACACACACATGGTACTGCCATGTCACAGTCTTAGGATCTCCACGCTTACATCCCAGTTTTTTGAAGTTGGTATAATGAAAGCTTTCATTTGTATAAAGCAATGAGCTGACTGGAGACCACCTCATTCTCACTGCAAGATGGATGAGCCAGAATAAGCATCCTGCTCCCAACCCCCCCATGTGTGGTTCTTCATGCACCTGACCCATTTCATCTAGGATAATTTGATTCAAAAGGCAAGATTTTAACCCTCTGTGAACCAAGCAATAACAATAACTTGAATTAAACTCCAGTAAAATGCTTTAGTACTAATTAATTTCATAAAGTATATGCATGTGGGCCTAGAGAAGCTTCAAGCTTTGGGATTTGATTTTAATTTAATTCCATTCTTTTCATTTCTCTCTCCCAAAGATGTCATAGCATATTGCACCTGCCGTCAGTATCATTGCAGCTTGTCTTGAATGAGTTCTTGAGAAACAAAGTAATTAGAATAAAAAATAAATTAATATGTTTTGCACGGTAAGCCTGATATCTTAATGAGCTTCCAAATATTTTCATGTTATTTCAAATGACCCATAAGGTTACATATTGGTCCATTGCAAAAGTATTTCTTCATTAGTTGATATTATCTTTGAAATTTTATGAAAGAGGAATCATATTTCTGTTGATAGTTTAAAAGATAATGCAGGCTTATAATGCCATTTCGCATGAAAACTGTATAAGTTCTACTGATGCTACCAGGAATAAATGTGAGTACCCCATTAACCATATAGTAAAAAAGTATAAGAATGGCTGGGCAGTGTAAGTGTGAGCCATTATGTTTATCTGTGTGCATGAGAGAGTGTGTGTGTGTGTGTGTGTGTGTGTGTGTGTGTGTGTGTGTGTGTGTGTGTGTGTGTGTGTGTGTGTGTGTGTGTGTGTGTGTAGACACAAAAACTTATCTAGATATACGTATACATGTACTACACACACACACACACACACACACACACGCACACACACACACACACACACACACACACACACACACACACACACACACACACACACACACACACACAAAGTTTGATCTGTCAAAGTCAAGGAGTGAACACCAGATTAGCATCCTTTTAACTGTGGACACAAGCAGGCAGAAAATAAAAAGTATATACAGCTCTCCAGGGAGTTCCTAAGCAAAAAAAAAAAAAAAAAAAAAAAAGGTCTGAGAATTGCAAAATTAGTTGGTCACTTGATGCTGGTAATCCAACCAGCTATTTTCAATGCGACCAAACTAAGTTATGTCATAGTCATAGGCTTGTCTGCAGTTGGTGTAAATGTTTCCTTTGTTTCCTCCAATTTGTCATGGTCATTTAAATTATACTGCATGCAAAGAAAGCAGGCTAAAGTAACATTGTTTTGCTGACCACAGTAGATGAGTTCTGATCCAGAGATTATGACCATGAATTGTTGTGTATCCAAAATTATACTGCACCTGTATATTATGATTTAGCAATAGCATTACTAAATTGCTGCAATTTGGGATTTTTTTACATAAGTATTTCCTGAGAGATTAGTATAACCACACAAATGCAAAACTTTTCATATTATCTTCATTTATATCACCTGAACCTATGAAGAAAACAAAAATGGTATTAACTTGTAATGATGAGAGATGGAGCTAGAAGCCTAAGATAGCAGCAAATTCTCAATGACAGCACTCTTCAAGAAAAATCTTGATGATTGGATAGGAGATAGGAAATTCACCCCGGGGATCACTTCTGTGGCTCTGCTCGACAAGGGCACAGAAAAATAATTTTCTTGGGTGGAAAAAGCCAAGGTACCTTTGTGGCTAGGCTTATATAGGCCCTAGGGCCGATAGCCTAGCACTTACCTGTGAATCTGTGACACTCACCAAACTTTAGAAAACACTGTTGGCCAGCAGATACGTGGATGGAGTGAAAGTAATAAAACACTCAAAAATTACTGAAAATACATATTTTTAATTATCAGGTTTTTTTGCTTTGTATCACTGAAGAAGGCAAAGTATTGCCAAAACTTGTCTGATAATTAAAGATATGTATTTTCAGTAATTTTTGAGTGTTTTATTACTTTCGCTCCATCCACGTATCTGCTGGCCAACAGTGTTTTCTATGGTTCATTCCTGCCATGCAGTACCTACGTGCATAGCATAGTGTTTGGTTGACTTACCAAACTTTCCCATCAGCACTCTGCTGATATCTTAGGCTTCTAGCTCCATCTGTCATCATTACAAGTTAATACCATTTTTGTTTTCTCCATAGGTTCATAGGTTCATACTAGGCTATCTGCCCTAGGGCATTTATAAGCCTAGCCAAAGTGGGTTTGGCTTTCGCCACCCATTTTAAATTAATTTTGCTATGCCCTTTTTCGCGGTTAGTATACTGTGCCTCTGTCTAACAGTGACACAGAAGTGATACCCGGGGTAAACCTACGATCTCCCATCCACTCATCAAGATTCCTCTTGAAGAGAGTCAAAGTGTGTGTGTGTGTGTGTGTGTGTGTGTGTGTGTCTTATCAAGTTAGTCCTTAACCATGACTTTGTGATGATGGAAAATCAGGTTTGTTGTCTGTTGAGATAAGAAGAAGCTACAACAGAAAGGATGAGTTGATGTTTAATATGTATATAATCTGGCATTCCTGTTAAGGCACTTACTATTTCTCTGAATGATAATTCTGGGAAAAGGTCAATTATAGTATATGCAGTTGGTTAAATAACATTAAGGTCCTGAATTTAAAGGGACATATTAAAGAAGTAAAGGACCAAATCTTATCCACGTTGTGATGCCCCAGCACTGGCCCAGTAATCAAGGACCCCTCAATCCTCACCACTGGTAACAGTGGGGGACGTACACAATGGGAGGATGACAAGAACACACACAGTAAAATGCAGCTTCCCTTAAAAGCACACAGAGACCACAGTCAGTCTGGGGATGGTTTCTCATCTTTCTCCAGATCTCCAATAAGACTCCCCACTGGCACAGCTATAGGGTTGAGATCTCAGTTGAGTGGCCAAGCCAAAACCTCCAGCACCCTCTCCATCCAACCAGTTCTTTGTGTCCCTGCCCAAGTAGATGACAAACACACACACACACACACACACACACACACACACACACACACACACACACACACACACACACACACACACACACACACACGCACACACACACATGCACACACATACACGCACACACACACACACACACACACACACACACACACACACACACACACACACACACACACACACACACACACACACACACACACACACACACACACTTCTGGGAAAAGCTGGCACAGGTTTACTAGCTATGCCCTCTTCTGCCCAGAGTATAAGGTAGTTTCCACTGCCACCAGACATGATTTATCAGCTACTTTAAGGCCTTTAACAAAGGGTGTCTAATCCTACTGTGTAATGTTACTATTAATCCAAATGGTAGTCTGACCAAGAGCAAGGCTATTTAGGAGTGGCTTGCACAGTGTCACCAAAGAGACATGCAAGTATTTTAAGACCTTAAGTATCTCTAAACAGACCAGCCACAATTAAAAGGTTTAACTATATTGAATAATAAATAATACAAAACAAGACAATACTAAACAAGTAATCAGTTACATCAGAGTTTAGCATCTCTCTGTGAAAAATATATATTTCTCAGTTATTTGCAGATCCTGGAAGTCATAAAACAATAAAGCACTTCTACATCTCAAACCTAGTAATTAATTCTCTTTCAAGACAATACAAAAAAAGTCTAACTCTAGACATTGTGTCTGCTACTGCAATGAAATTGAGAGATAACGTCTGTTTTATTACATGGTTATGAAATAATTTAATTTCAGTTATTTTCTCTGAATATCTTTAAGTTAACCTCCTGTGTTCCAGTTTCCATTAAACATATACATCTAAGCAGTCACAATACTGCAGGTATATTCATGTTCTATTCCAATAGGGCAAGCTGTGGTTACATTTTAGCTTAGTACTTACACACACGTCCGTATAAATCATATCAAAATTCACAAATGACATAGAATTATTTACAAAATTCCCTATAGCTGGGCTGGCAGTGTGACACACATAATGACAGAGAAGTCATGTCATAAGACAAGAGAATATCTTAATTATTTTACAGGTGCAAGTAAATTGTGATAGGAAGTCAGTTTTTTAGATAAATGTGTTTGTGAAAGAGGTTACATGCAAGGATGTTAAATATACTTAAAGAGTAAAATAAGTCTTTCTTCAATGGCATAGTGGGTAATCTAAGGAATAACGCTGCAGTGATTTTGCCACAATTAAATAATGCATTACAAAGGAAAATAAAACTACAGTCTGTAGTTTAAAAAAGCTAACCAAACATATGCAAGTTAACTTTGGTCATGATGAGTTATTATTCATTTGGCAAACTCAATATGTGCTTTATGAAGCAGAACTTAATGATGCTTAATAAAACTAGAATTACTGAAGCACCCCCAAAAGCAAAATTTTTATCTACCGTTATAGGCCTTATGTGAGGAAATGTTTTATACTTGATTTATTGCAATATTGACTGAAATGTTTAGGTCTGAAAGATGATAACAAAAAAATGCAAAACGAGCACATATTTTTGTTGCTTTAGTATAAATAACATACTACATCTGTGTTTAAATGGGTCTACTTCAGAAGATCGACAGACCATTTGATCAACATTCATTTGGTCCACAGCTCATTTGGTCGACAACCAGTATTCAAAGCACTTAACAGGGATTTGCCCCCTACCCAATGGTGTGTGACCCTGGAGTTGATATATATAGTTAGGAGGGGTGTGGGGGGCACAGTCCTCCACAATGGGTGGTGTGGGGGGCGAAGCCCCCCACCTATTTTCATTTAAAAGCATGAAAATACAAGAAAAACTACACATTTTAAACAAATATAGGTGGGGACTTTGCGGCCCACACCCCCCAATGTGGGGGGCTGTGCCCTCCACACCCCCCAACTATATATATCAACTCCATGGTTGCACAACATTGGGGAGGGGGGAAAATCCCCTGTTTAGTGCCTTGAATACTGGTTGTCGACCAAATCAGCTGTCGACCAAATGAATGTCGATCTTCTGAAGTAGACCCGTTTAAATATTTGCTACATTGTACAACAGTCACTGTTAATGACATGAGATAAATATTTCACTTTGAAATATATACCACAATCAGTATAGCTTAAGATATTTGCATGTAATGCATCATCACTTGTTAATGTTTTAATGTATGTTTTATATTATTTTAATACATACTTTATTTGACTTTTAATTTTCATTGTTTGCAATTTTGACTGAGCAACTCATATATTTCTCTGGTTTCTTTTTTCATGTGTAAAATGATAAATTAAAATGTGATGCTAAAATATTCCAACACTAAATTTTAATCATCAGCATCAGATCAGTACATTTGTAATACCCCTGAAAATAAGATAGGACTTCTGTTCTGATGTTTAATTTTAGCAAATGTCTCCATCACACTGCATCTGCTTTTTACTGAATTACAATATCATTTACAGAATTTTAACCCAGATACCTCTCTGAATACCAACACTGCTTGGTATGTTTCTGGCACCATAGATGAGTCTCAGAATGAAAGACATATCTGCAAGCCCCTGACCCAACAGCATTGATTATATTACAACAGCTTTCTCAGCATTCCTGTTAAGTATTTACTGTGCAAATAAGTGTTTGCTGGGTAGATGCTTTGTACATGAATGCCTATACAGAAAAGTAGAATGTAGAAAGTGGTAAGAAAGGGGTGGGGGAGTAGCTATTCCATTAGAAAGGAGGAATGGGAAGAAAAGTAAGGTAGTGGGGAAGAACTAAGGAAAGGGGAGCAGGGTTTAGCATTTAAGGGCTGGAAGGGAAGTTGTCAACCTATTTGGCACTGGTGTTTGTATGAAGCATGCATTTGCCATAGACCAAGTGACTGACAGCCAAGCTGAGGCAGGTACTGGGTTGAGGGATACTACAGGATATCTAACTTATCAGAATTGTTGAGGAATGTGGACGATTCCCTAGGTGGCAAACCTTTTCCAGGAGGTAGCAACCCACAACCATACCTCTCAACTGTCCCTAATTTTCAGGGATGTCCCTGATTTTGACTAAACTTTTTGCTTTATCCCTCTGAATCCCTCCTAAAACTACTGACTTTGGACAGAAAGGTGGTGAATTACACTTAATGAATAATGACAATAATTAAGAGTTATACATTTCCTTTACTTCAGGAAAGGTGTATCGATTCTTATGCTCTGATTCTCTCAATGTTTCAACTTAATAACACTAATATTTTAAAAGTGTCCCTGATTGTCCCTGATTTTTTCTTGACTTTTCCCTGATTCTGTTCAAATTTGTCCCTGATTGGTTGAGAGGTCTGCCCACAACAGCTCGGATGAGTTGGGGCACCACTGAAGCAAACTTGAAGAGGAAGAAGCAACCCCTGCAGTACGATGGAATGTGATCTGAAACACTAAGCAAGCAGAAGCAAAAGACCCAGAGGAGGTAGGAGGAACAGGCACAATATATGCATAGCCGGCCTTAGGCATAGGCCAACTAGGCGGCCGTCTAGGGCGCCAGTCTAGCAGGGGCGCTTTTCCAGTATTTATTTGGTGTAGGTAGACCAGGATGGGGGCACCAGGTAGTGTGGTGGGGGGTGCCATTGAGCCCTTTTGCCTAGGGCACCAGTTGATGTAGGGCCTCTCCTGAATATATGGTGTAGAGGTAGTTGAGTGGGAAGTCAGTGAAATCACTCAGAGTCTGTTTAACAGCACCTAGTGCATCTGCAAAGTCTCAAGGTAGTTTAAAATGTACAAAACACTAGGTAATTGGGAGAATTTTGAAGGGCTGGGAGAGAGTTTGCAGTGTCTTGCTGAATGGTAGGTTGCCTATAGGCATGCAGTTGTTGAAGGTATTATTGAAGGGTATGTATGAGTGTCTGTTACCTCAGAGTTGTATGTTTTGTGGGTGACTATGTTAGATTGTTTATATCATGAGCCATATCATGCTAGTGAACATCTGGGGAGCTTAACATGGGAGTTTAACATGGGCAGATGATACACTTTTACCCTGGACTTTGTGGTCTAAGAACAACTAAGTGGTTAAGAGGCAATAAGTGTTTTTGGAGAGGTACGTGTATCTAGAGACTGTGGTATGTTAAGATCAATGGGTTTCTTCAATGAAGAGTAATGTCGACTTGGAAAAACAATGTAGTCTTTATTTCTTTAGATGGGATGCCATTTCTGCCATGCCAATTTAATGCTGTTCTGAAAAGATCATTCTGTACTCAAGGTGTTGCACACTGGAAATAATCATCTCATTCTTTTCAGATAGGTGAAACACCTGATTTATTTAGGGATGGCAGGTGCCTTGATTTTATAAACAGAAATATTAGATGGGTATCAGAAGCCTGTAAACTGCAAGGTATGGGTATAATACTTAGGAATGTTCTCATTGTAGTGTTTGTTTTGTTGTAGAACATGTGAAAATCTGGATTATAGCACATCGCTAAATATTTTGAGTGGGCAGAAGAGCATCTATCAGACTAGAAGGTATGTTGCTGGGCCTGGATTTGGCTGCATGTGAAGTCATATGGGAAGGGTATTAAGGTAAGCAGTGGAGTCAGTTTTTATCTGTTTTGGACAAATTGTCATGGACAGTTTCTAGTAATAAACTTATTTTAATACATTTGAGTGGTAATAACATTTCGAGAGTTATTCCAAAATGGAAGTTGTTATTCTGGATTACTAGGGATTTGTTGTTGGCACAACATAAATTTCCAGGGGCATTACTAGTATGTGTTTTAATTATTCCCAGGCTTTTTTGGAATGGACCATCTAGGATTTCAGCAGTAGAAGTTGCCAGATGTTTCATTAACCATAGGGTAATAAGGGCAATGGCTTCATTTGGGTTTGTCAGGATTAGAGTATTGGGACTTTGCTGACCTAGATCAGATTGATTTAGGAAAGATGGGGTCTATTTAAATGATTTTGGGTTAGAACGTTATAATGTTCATATTTCATTGTTTTTGAATGAGGTCCTTGGGGAGGTTTCTAATAATGGTAAGAATCAGTTTGTTGAGGCCACAAAAGTGAACAGAATAAGGCTGGAACAGGCTACCAGTCAGGCGACTTGGTGGTAATTTTAATAGTTATATATTTAATATATAATCCATGGTAGAAAGGAGGAGTTGGCAGAAAAGAAGTGGAGGAAGAACTAACAAAGTATGGGCTGGGTCTGTATTTAAGGGTTGAAGGGAAATTTGTCGCTCTCTCTTTGGTTTAATTTTTTGTATGCACCCCCCACACACACTTCACACCCCAACCCTTTTTCTTTTTTTGCTGTTTCATATATAGATGTTTTTACAGTTAAACATATGGCTCCCCTTTTTTTACTTTGGGAGTGGCATATAACAAAATAGGAGTGAGCAGTGTAGAATAAAGTTCCCGGACACTCCTGTTGTGACTGGATGAAGAAGGGGTGGCCTTAAATGTGACACATAAGTGGTTTTGGAGTGAATATGGGGAGTCTTTAATATAACTGTTATGGGATGAGCAGGATGAATGGAGCCATTATATGTTTTTATGATCTGTTCCATTTTATGATGATTTAATTTTCTCAGTTTAATAAAGTTTACCAGTACTGATTTTGTTTGGTGTAGCTAATAAAGAGTTGGTCACACTGTCAGTTTGACTGGGAATTGTGTTTTGGAAGGGGAGGAGGCTGGGTTTAATAATCAAATACAAATTCAGAATATTTTTGATGAGAATGCAATTCCATAATGTATCTTGTGTGGTTATATCACATTCTGCTATAGAGATTATTTTTTTTTGTTCAGTAAAGAATATGACTGTAAATACGTTTTAAAAATATACAACAAGGCGATTGAAGTAATTCAGCTAAAGACAGCTTCCTCAAGCAGGCAGACTGAAATGATAAGGGGAAAGAAAGAAAGCCAAATATCAGAGAGGGATATTTAAAAGTAAGTGTGTGTGTGCTTGTGTGTGTGTGTGTGTGTGTGTGTTCTATAATCAGTGAGAAGCATTCCAAGTTCAAATGTTAATCTGCGAGCTCAAAATAAGTAATTAGACTTAAAATGCTTATCAGTGGAGATGGTAGACAATATTTATATATTGTGTTACATTCATTTGATGGCAGAAGAAAGCAATGTCTTAGTCTGGCCTTTCATACATTAACATTCTACCTTCACTCTTTTCATATCTTCCTTTTCACCTCTTTTCTACCTGTCCCATACCCCCTTGAATAATTTGGTGAATTCCATCTTCATAAATTGTTCTGATAGTCCATTTCATTGGGCCACAACCTTTTCATTGAAAATAAGCTTTTGCAGATCCAAAAATAAATAGTTTGTCCCTACAATCTACTGCCCATGTTGCATCCTCTATCCTCTGTCGTTGTTCTTCAAAACAGCTCCTTGATATCTCTCTGACATGATCACATGCACCCATATTTTGTTTGCCCTGTCTCTACTAGCACTAGATGGATTGTAAGATAATGCAATCACATATCTGGATGACTTTCATTGTTACTGCGATTATGCAGAACATTCTGCAGTTGTGTTTTACTATTTTAACTGCTATCTGGAGCACAATGTCTGCAAGAAACATTAACAACTTCCTTTAAGTTCTTGATGTTGTTTGTCTTTCAGCTTTTCCCGGTTAGGGGTCACCACAGCGGAACTCGGTCTGCTAATGATTGGCAGTTGGTTTTTATGGTGTCGAGTTGCCAGCCCAAAGCCCAACCTTCAACGAAGGCACGTCCATTCAGCGCATGTCTTTTGAATGCCCACTCGACCTCGAGAAGGACATGCAGACTCCACACAGAAGGTACTCCCAACCCAAGCCGAGAATCGAATGGGAGATGTCATTTTGGAAAATTAATGATGAGTCATGCTGTTTACAAACACTGGTAATGGCAAGATATCTGTTTTGGTAAGTTCTAGCTATCCTTTATTTAGGGGGCTATTTGAGTTTCAAACTTCTGCAGAGTATTTTCGTCTCCATTTAGCAGTGAAAGAGGCAGCTTGTAAAATCAAGACACAGGACAATTCATCCATATTCACTGAAGGAAACATAAACTGTGATACCTTCTTACTAACAAACCTGCTATTTTTTTTTTAATTCGCACTCAATAAACTCTCTGTACACACTGTGTATGTGTGCACCAGTCAATTATTAGCTAAAACGTTTTAGTATTTATTGGTTGAAGGTGAGCTATTTAGATGTATAATACACCTGTTGAGGTTTGGAAGTTACCCAGCAGCACACAGCTTTGGCATACCTCTGGAAAGCAGAGACTTACCAGAAGCACATATTTAATGTTCTTTCCAAAACTATATAAAAAACTGTAAGAAGAGGCACTTGAGAGCTTTGACTATTTTGACTGCTACACAGTTTCTATTTTTCATGCTAAAAGGAGCCCAGTAGTTATTTTGATTGTCTTGAGTACATTTCTCATTTTTCACATGCTAATTTCATATTCATTCTTTGCATCTTTCTCTCATCATCATAGTTTTTGCAATATATTATATCTCCATCAGAAGTTGCAGCCCTCTTTTTATGAATCTGTCTGTGATATAGTTTCTTAAGCAAACATTATCATTTAACAGACTTTTTATAATGGTAGCTGACCACTGCTGTTTACACAGATAATCAGCTTCATGGCTGGGATACATTACTCTCCATTAGCCTGAGCCTGCTTCTAGTTGTTGTCTGTGAACTTGAAGTGTTCTCACGATATCCAACTATATTAAAAATAATACAGAAATGTCCTAATTCACAATGTTTGCACTCAATATTTTCTAGTTCTAGACTATTTCAGACATCAGAAACAATCACCATTATGAAACTCCCTTGTTTGGAACCTTCCATGAGCATGACAAGATTTTAGGTTCACATATTAGGCTATCATTCTGCAGCCTATTAAATCCTTAGGTTATTGGACAGAATCAAGCCCTGTGTCTTATATCTGTGAGGTAAAAACCTTAATGACTATGACAACCTCACCTTAATGCACTGTGTTGCTTTCAAGAAGAAGAAGAATTTATAACCTTTCTTTAGTTTCCAGTGTGACACAGTGGTGACTTATAGTGAACTGACCATTTCTGCCTTTAATCCATAAGTAGATAGAGCAAACTTATCCACCCCATGATTTCACTAGGTTTTGCACAGTAGTATCCTCCAGTGATTTATGTAGGCCCTTTTTCCACATTTGTCATCAACCCTTACCTCCCAATACACTGAGGGCACGTTTATTCCACTACAGGTGAGAACCTTTAGTCTCATTTGTTCACATTGTGATGTCAGGTGGGTACTGTGACTGGTGCTGTTAGGTGTATCAAGAATTTTGCTATTAGCCCTAATGCCCCATGTAGGCACATAACACATTCACTGGAAGGTATTCAATGGGCATACTACTGAACTGCTATTCAGTAATGCAAGCTGTATAAGAAATGACAACTCCATCTCACCAGAAAAGGAAGTTGTGCACATTTCCCATGACTCCTCTGGAGAAATTAGTGTATCAGTGTGCCATCAGGCATGTGCCCCACCCTCTCCACTGAAACCTGTGAGAGGGCTCAGCCCCTTCACATGTATCCCCCCCCCAACAGAAATCAATTAGCTCTCAAAGCTGATAATTGACTCAGATCACCTGAGTTCTCATCAGGGCTTTAACATCCACTATTAATACTATCATTTGCATGTACTTTTAAATATTTTATATCACAAGAAGTTAAAAAGTTCTAATTAATGTGTATTGTTACTAGTGCCAACAGGAATCTGTCTTATTACTTGTTGTTTTTAATGGCCTCCCATAATGTCTGGATTTTATGCACAGTCATGTTTAACAAGTCATGGATGAAGCCACAATCATTATCGGTGGCCTTTCTAATCATAATCTAGAAAAATAGGCTCGATCCTGATAACAGCAAAATCTAACAATAGGGCTTTTGACAAAATCCTTGGAGGATCATATCTCTAATTAAAAAAAAAAGAATAAGAGTTTCAGGGGTTTCAGTTACCTCATATATGATAATATTCCTATTGGTGACTCAGCAATGCAATCTACCCCCCCCCCACCCCTTCACATCCCCCTTCACATTCAGATGTTTTCCAATCAAGTTCTTACACTGAATTTCTTAAAAGCTCACACATTCACTTTTACAGAGTTCGCCTACAGACTAGGAATGCAATACACTACAAATATGTATGAAAGTACCTTTCATTGTGCTAAGCTTTCTTGTCCTACTAACGATCCATTGACAGTTTAATTATGCTGTATCTATTAACAATATGACACCCGAAATTAGATTGTGGGCAGGATTCATTAATCTCCATGTAGGCTCCATGTAGAGTCTACACAGAGTGTATCTGTGTACATGATGTTGGGCAGCATGCGGCAGCACGCAGTGCATATTAATGAGGTGTGATGCCCCTAAGTGAGGTTTTGCAGCTCATGCCAGTATTGCCGGCTGCAAAACCTTGAAAAGCAACGCAGATATTGAGTCTGTGTAAAGAAGAGCATAGACAGTCTGCCCCTTCCCCCAAATGAACAGTGCACATCATGTCATGCAGACCATTCCTCCCAACATCTTAGGGCAAGACATCTGGACAAAGCCATAAATAATGGGTGGAAAAAGGGCCAGAAATAGGTTCACCTTTCAGATATTGCTCTCACAAGTGTAGAAAGGTGATAGAATAATGAAGTTTGCAGAATGCGGCTCCCCCAAGGAACAGTGCACATTGTAAGTCATGCAGACCTCCCAACCTCTTACAACAAGAAATCTGAACAAAGCTATAAATACTGGGGCAACAGAGGGCCAAAATAGGGTCAATGTTTAAATAGTGCCCTTACAACAGGTTTTGCAGTAGCATGAATGATCTCAAGGGTATGAAATCTGAATCTTGAATGTCTGCCAATATTTTCTGAATTCAATCCCCAATGATTTGCCAAAAAAAAAAAAACAATTTTATGAGAAACAGACCAAAAACATGAAGCACAAATCTAGACATTCTGAGAAAATATGTACAGTTGAGAGGTATGATGGTGATAGCTTCCCCTTGTTTGAAACTTGGCAGGGTCTCAAACATATTTAACTAAGTAAAAATCGTACAAGGGACCCTGCCATAGATATGCTATTCTGCATTTATTACTGTCATATGTTTTTCATTTCTCTCACTTGTTTTTTTTGCATATTTTTGCGTCATGCTTAGCTTGTTTGTGCATGTGTCAGACATGACCCAGACAGCCAAAAATACTGTATGCATTTAATTACTACCACTGGGCACTACACAAAACCGATAAGCAAGGCTGTGCTGCACTAATACTGCCAAGTTAACAATGAGTACTAATATAGTCATGTAACTAAGCCTGTGGCAATAGGTGGTAAGTTTAGGTCTGGAGTGCAAATGGCCCTGGGTTCTTGTACAGAGTGAGCAGAGCTTTCTTCTACTGTGTTGACATTGCAGATTATACAAATGAAGTACAACATAGACAAGTGTTTTCTCAATCTTCTTGTGGCAACAGCTGTAAGTTTAGGACTACTATACACATGGTCTTGGATTTGAAAACCGCATATGTCATACACTTTCAATGTTGTTCCAGGTCACGTCATATTTACTCTCACTCATAACACCTGACATGTAGCTGATAGTAATATTCACATACATGAGAGCTGAGATGCTAATATTGTGTCAGTGATGTTTATCTAATCATGTGTATGGGTATTGTGCATATATTATGAAAAGTATGACTGTGGGTGTAATGTGTACTATCTTGATGCAAATATATTTCTGTAATAACAGAGCTACATAAGGAGCTGTATATCAAATATCCTTGGAATTGCATTTTCTTCTTTTTTTTATTGCCCACCATTGTGCACTGCTTACCATCATGCAACATGGCTTGCCATGTTTGTGCGATGGTAAGAGGTGCACAATGCTTTCAAATATAGCAAAAACCATAAAGTACACACTCTCGGTAAGTGCAATATGTGCATTTGGTGGGAAAACATCTATTTAAAGTGGAAATGATGGGAAATGCTCATCATATTGAGCATGATCTTTAGCAGACATGGCTGGTGTTGGAGAGGGTGTGCGCTTTTGTGTGCAGTGCTGGGGTGTCCAGGTGTCCAAAGTTTTTTTGTTAGGCCGCTAGTTAAGGACCATGGCCCATGGCTGTTGCAGCAGGACTACTCAGGTTTTCAGTATAAGTCTGAAGCCTGGACTAGTTTAGCTAGGACTTTGACTAGTGTGACAGATATCCCACACACTGGTGAGCAGTGTCACCATCATTATGATGACCTCCGAAGCAGGAAGAGGGATATTCTTAATCAGTGGAGCAGGGAATGTAGAGCAGGGAACACTCCACACTTGTCTAAGTATAAAGTGCATTGACCAACAGTAAAAGTTTTAGCTGAATAGTCGACTGGTATCCATTTGTTTTTCTTTTCTACAGCTGCTGAAGAAAGGGCTTCAAATGTGAGGTCTCACGGAGCGTGCCTGGCAAGGATGAGGGAAGCGTGTGATATGTATGCATATATAAAGTAATGTTATTGTACCTTTAACTGTTAAAGACAGATAATTTGTTATTTCAGACAAGTGTATAGAATTGAGCATGCGTATCTCAACTTTAAAAGAAAGTATGCATCCATACTCTGTAGCACAAAGCAACCATTTCACATTCTCAAATAACAGTGAGCAGGCATATGTAAAGTATAAAAGGACAGCATGTAGTCTGTAGTCCAAAAGAAAAGTACAGTATTACAGTAGTCAGCAGTTGTGGGTTCAAAGACCATACTTTTCACATATACAATAGTGTGTACAATATTGTTATGTTTTCAGCATTATATACATAAGACTGTTAGATCATCATTATAGCTAGTTACTTTCAGACCGCAATACCTCTGGCATGAATGGCCTGCTGACAAGTGTAATCATGCATATGTGCAATATATACACAGATGAATGATTGCTGGCTGCAATCTAATCAGTATCCATCTGTTAACAACTGGGTAATCTTCAAAGTAGTAAAGAAATTTCTTGGGCATTGGTAGTGTTAAAAGTAAAATGTAACAGAACAAAGGGAAATCATTGTAGAAAGCTTTTGTATATTAACTATGAAGTTAGTAATGTTTCCTTTTTTCCTCTCACCCTACCCCTTATCTTCTTTTTTATAGTTAAATTTGTGTTAATTTTGTTGTTATTATTTACAATTTTGTATTTCTTTTTTTTTTAAATTTATTATTTCTGATTTTGTTTGTATTTGTTGTTATATAATTTGTTTTCCTTATTTTTATTAATATGTTTAATTTTTGTTTTTCTTTGTTCTCCTATTTATTTTTGATGTGTCTAATATTCTAGTTTCATTTATTTGGTTTATTCTTATTTTATAATTGTATGTTGATGTTTTTATTTTTTATTATTACTACAGCACAGCAGTTTAGGCAGGCCCCCTGTGAACCTCCTACTCTAACTACACAGGCTAGAGCAGCGAGGCCCAGCACATCTGGGCTGCAGCCTGGCAGCACCCTCTCTGCTCCCCCTGCACTACCTGGGCCCGCAGGTAATCCTGCTTCAGGGGACAGGTCCAGGGGGTGAGTTTATCACCAGGAATGAGTTGCCAAGCATTGTGCATAGGATTGTTGTGGAAACATGCCTACGCCTGATGGAGTGCCTGCTCTCTATCCTGGTACAGAGTACCCATTGTAGATGCACACATCGGGCACTGCAGCAACCTGCACAGTGAGGGGACAGTGGTGACAGTCCACTGGGTGAGGACTTCAATCCCACTATCACCAGTCCTAATTTCCATGAGACCTCAAATTCTCCACCCTTACCCCAACCATGGTGTTCACCCCCTTCTTGTGTCCTTCACCATCCCTGTATCTTGTGTTGTATGTCCTGTCAGGAATTACTTCCTCAACTTGCCAACTTGCCTGCTCCAGACATGCCTATGTCCCTTCTCCACTCAACAAAAAAAAACAATTCATCTAATTCATCCCCTACATAGCTCACCATTTTGCACAAGTGCCTACTTGACACACTTGGTTCGGTCCATTTGGCTATACAACATGAATATGTTGTTGGCACCGCTGTCTCAGGAGGTGACAGTCCAAATTCAGCTAATGTTGTATACATCTGGTCAATTTTTACTGTTGGAGAAATGGATAGCTATGATTCTTTCCTACACTCTTCCTGCACATTCCTGCCATCCTGTCACTTTGTTTTTCCCCATGCTTGCTCCCCATTTCATCACTTTCCTATGTTCCCCATTTGTTTTCTTTAAAGAATCATTGCAGTATAGTGCGTGGTGTGCACCATTATTAAGCAATGGTAAAAAGCAGTAGTATCAGTAAATGTATGTAAAATTAGTATGCATGGTTGAAAAATTCATGCCTACACCCGATTTCGAACACAGTATCATTTGCCTCCAACAGTAATGCATTAACCTATCCAGACACACAGTCAGTTCCTTAGCAGGTGTAGTTTATATAAATATTAACTGTCACACGTTATGGTCATTTTATCCTTTGTACTCCCCAGTGCTTGCTCCTTATATCACCAATGTCATATGTTAAACTTTAATTGTGTATGAAGCATAATTGCACAATAGACACTAATGTTTTACAAAGCATTAGTGCACAATTCCCCTTTATTTTTATAAAGCATGTGTGCACCATTCTGCGCATTGTGCAGCCTCACTAAGCAAGGAAAATAAAAATGTTAATAACAGAAATGAGAACAGTAGGGAATAGTATTGGCTATAGCTTTATTTGGAAACAGTTCTATGTGGCCAACGAAAGGAACTTATCACTGGTTGAAATCAGTTACTATCTGCATCCAAAGATTCAGTTAAGTAGCAGGTGTATGCAGCAGCAATTAAGTCTGCATTTATCTACTCAGTGTGTAAAATACAAGTGATACTCAAATGAATCTGTAACACCATCTGTTAATGCATTGATCCAACTTTGTTTTGGTTCAGATTATACTGGGTTCAAATACAGGTATATGTAACAGATTCACATACTTTTAAGTGTAAAGAAATATTATAAATTGGGATACTCATGAATCTGTGTCATCATTTTTGTGGAACATGGCAGTGGTTTCAAATGCAGATTTATATAATTGTTCTAACTGCTTTTTCTTTAGGCATGCATCATTGATGCGCACCATCATGCACCATCACACAATAATTCTTTAAGAAAAAGAAATGGGGAAGACAAGAAAGTGGTGAAATGGGGAGCAATTGGGGTAAAACAACATGGAATAGGGCAGAAATGTGCAGGAAGGGTGTAGGAAAGAATCGTAGCTTTCCATTTCTGCAACAGCAAAACCTGATAATTGTTTGTTTGTGTCTTTCGGCTTTTCCCGGTTAGGGGTCGCCACAGTGGAACTCCGGGCCGCTAATGATTGGCAGTAGATTTTTATGTACTGGCTTGCCTGGCCTAACACACAACCTTCAAAAAAGGAACGCCCATTCACGCATGTTGTTACACAGAAGACGCTCTAACTGAGAATCGAACGGGCAACATCTAACTGTGAGGCGACAATGCTACCACGGCACCACCACCGCAGTAACAGCAAAACCTGATAATATATGATGACTATTAGCTGAATTTGGATCGTCACCTCCAGAGAGAGAGGTGACCACACCACAATCATGTTGTATAGCAAGCTGGAACAAATCAAAGGTATCATGAAGACACCAGTGTGAAATGGAGAGCTATGTATGGAGTGTTTTTTTGGGGGGACAGGTGTCTTTTTTTTCTTTTTGGCAGCGAGAGAGAGAGGAATGTTAGGGTAGGGACCTAAGTATATGTGGGTAAGGTAAAGTGTGTAGGTGCAGAAGCAATGTCAGACAGAGAGGACATACAAGATGAGACATACAGATGGTGAAGGACATGGGGGAGGGGTGGAATTCAAGAGCCCATAGACGTCAGGTTTGGAGACGGTGAGAATGGATTTCTCACCCAGTAGACTGTCGTCACTTTCTTCTCACTGTGCTTCTGGCTGCAGAGTCTGTGGTCTGCACTTTCTTTTATTATTCAAAAAAATGATGGAAAGCAGTTTCTACACCCAGCGTAGGCATGAACCTACTTTGTGGTGCAGAATCCTATGCACCAACCCAGGCAGTTCATTGTGGGTGATAAAATCACAACCTCTGCCACTGCTCCTGAAGGGAACCACTGGCCTATCCTGTTGGGCAGAACTACCTGAGGGCCCAGGTAGTGCAGGGGCAGCAGAGGGGGTGCTACCAGGGTGTGTCCATGATGTGTTGGGACATGGTGCTGTAGCCATTGAAGTGGGGGGAGGTGGCTCCCATTGGACAGCTGTACCCCTTGTGCTGTAGAAAAAAAAAAGAAAATAACGGGTGGGGAGAGAGAGAAAAAGGGAAACATTAGCAACATCATAAGTGACATAGAAAACAGTGATACAATTATTACACTCTATTATGTTACATTTACTATAAATAGTACAAGCTATAAAAAACTTTTTTATAATGTGTTTGAATATCCATTTTTTTGCAGATGCACACTATAGTGCAGATGTCAGCCAGCAATCCTTGATGTGCACATAGATTGCCCATATGTAGGCTCCAGATCTACTCATTACATTTTCCAGCAGGCCATTTTTGCAACTGCAAGAGAGGTCTGCAGTTACAGTCCAATAATGATGTAAACATAACAGTACTTGCTCATTTGGTAATTGCAGTGTCTGACCCACAACTGCTGACTACTCTCTATAACTGTAATGTACTGTGTTCCCACAGAGTACTGCATTCATACTTTCCTTTTACAGTTGTGAGATGTATGTTGTAGTTTATAGTACTGTATTCATAAGCCTCAAACTCTTGCAGCAATCAATGTGGACAGAGTCATATGTAATAGAGGGGCCAAAGTCCAAAAAATAGGCATAACTCTTACATACTTGCTCTTATAAATTTATTAAGGTGGTATAGTAATAGGTTTTGCACTTGCATGACTTTTCTTAAGGGTCTGGGGTCTGAAACTCATATGTCTGACATTAGTTAGTGACATGCAAAGACTAGTCAATATGTGGAGATCTATATAGTTGACAGATATTGCTGCATTACATACCTCACAACATGTTACAGCCACAAATGTGGACGAAACAATAACTAATGGGGATACAAAGGTGCAGAAATAGCAACACACTGCACATATTCTTCTACAAACCTAGAAAAGTAATACAATAACAAACTTTGCAGTAGTACAAATGTTCTGAAAGGTATGAAGTATGAGATACAAATGTCATTTTCTGACTGCAGTCCTCAATGCTTTGGCTATGATTTGCCAGACAAACACAATGTATGAGAAACAAACCAAAATTATGAACATTCTGCAAAACCCATACAGTTGAGAGGTATTACAAAGCAGTGTTTAACCTTGCCAATAAACTTTCATGGGCTCTTGCATTCAGTCATGATCTGCCTCAGCTGTGGAAAAAAAACAGAACAGAAGAGAATACCATGATGAATACCAAGCCTGACTATATGCAGCTTCAAACTATTGCAAGTAATGCCTGAAAGTCATGCTTACACATCTGTGGGGTGCCACCAGTTCGACATTCCTCAATCCAACAGTCGAGGATATCCCTCCTCTTCATCCTGAGGTCTTGGTAGTGGTTCCTACACTGTTCACCAGTGTGGGGGATAACAACAGTACTGGTCAGAGACTGAGCCAGACAATTCCATGCCTCTGTCCTTGATTGTGAGCAATGATAGTGCCTCTGCAGGAGCCAGGACCCATGGTCATTCAACAGGAGTCCAACAAACACTCTGGACACCTAGACACCTCACCTTTGAGCCCTAAATCTCAAACCCTCACCAGAAATGCCTTCCATGTCTATCACAGAGCAAGTCCAATGCAGAATAATATTTTCACACCAATTGCACCTATTTACATTTATTCAGAGGGTGCACTTTCTGATTTGGCAACAAAAAGGATGCAAAGGGTGCAATGTGTTTATGTGATGGTAAGCAATGGAGAAGTTTGGTAGCTAATGCAATGTCTATGTTATTTGAGATACAGGCAATTCTGTGACTGTGTTGGCCCAATGGGAAGTGCATGCCAAGCCACATAGCAAGAATATACTTGCCTGAACATACTACATATTATACCTACACTCATACTTTTGCTATTAACTAGTCAATACATAGATTAATAAATAATTATATAGCTGATGCAATATTACTGTGTCAGTCCTAAATTATATATAAATTATATAAACTATACTAGCTTCCCTGCTATAAGTGAGAATGACTGTAATGTGAATTGGTATAACATTAAAATTAAATAACATAGGCTGTATTCAAACCCTAGACCATATGGATGTTAGTCCTGCACTGACAGCTATTGCCACATAAAGGTAGAAACTCCTTCTCTACATGTCAGTTCATACCTAAATACTGCCTTGTACTCAAACCCATGACCATCTAGACTTCAGACCTAGACTTAACAACTGCTGCTACAGAGTAAGTTACAGAATATCCCCTAAATTAGTATTCATTGCAAAGTTTTCACTGTTAACCACAGTGCAATGGAACTTAACAGGTTTGCACAATGCCCAATTACTTTAGTAGAAAGCATCCGTTTTTTTATTTTTGGCTTTCTGGGTCCTGTCTGCTACCTGTGTGGTCCAGTCATCAATTGTGCATAATGCAAAACTGATTAGCATAGCCAAATCTGTGTGTGCTTGGCTGCACATCATGCAAACAATGCACTTCACAATTCACCCCCTCACCCACTAAATTAAGACAGAAGGTGAACGAAAAAAGTGGAATACAGTTTGTTACTACAAAGGAGGTATATCTGCAGAGGTCTGGATTTCCAATCTCACTCCAATGCACCTTCAGAAAACAGGATGGGTGCCTTATCCCTCTTGGCCACACGCATCTTGGCAGGAAACCACTTTAAGTTATCCATCACACAATACTCTTCCATAATGTACTTTAACTGATATCAAACCATTGCTGTTATTTATACATGTATTATATGAAATAAATTTGCATGTACTGCACTCAGTCAACACAAAATTTGTTAGGACTATTGCTTGAAATTATACCAATCTGTGTTGCTTATCCATTCAGCATTTAACTGACCAGTATTCAGAGTATGTAGTGTGAAAGCTAGTCTATGTCATTTAACTTACATTGTGTGTGTATATTAACTCCGAATAGTATGATATGCAGTTGTCAGCAAATGAAGGTCAGGTTGGATGGCACAGACAACCATACATTGCTCTTTTGGTGGTGGGACCAAAGGTGAATTCCTGTTATGGCACACGCAAAGGTACACTGTTCTTATGAGGGAGTGGGCCATGTTCAGGTCATGTTATGGCACGACTTCTCTATATAAAGATATTCCATTGCAGACATATGATGGTAAACTGAGGACATGCATTGATCACCAGTACTTTAGAGAGATATGAATGTGTGAATCCTGCATGGCTCAAGACTACTACTTTCTAATAAACACATACAAGTGAAATAACACTCTGCTGTCACATGTTACTTGACTTTCTGTACATATCTCCCACTGTTTACTTGCTTACTGTACCATGTGAGGAAATACAAGTACATGCCAAAATACTTTTATGCATATTTAGGACTTACCTTCTAAATGTTGTGTCCACACTTTGTGACATCCCTAGAAAAAAAAGGGTCTATATTAGAAAACCGACTGTTTAGGTGATGAAACAACTAAACATTGATCTTCTAATATCGAACTGCACAATGTCGAATGTATCAGGGAAACATGCCCCTCGGCCACAATACAAAAAACATTACTTACAACTAAATTAAGGGGGGGGCTTCACCCTCCCCAGCCCCTCCAACTATATATACCAACTCCGAGATCGCTCAACAGTAGGGAAATAGCAAACTCCAGCGAATGGCCAAGGGAAATCTTTCTCTGCATTAAATCGGCTGTTGCAACATTTTTTTACTTTCAATATTAGAAGAGCGATGTTTAGGTGTTTCATCACCTGAACATTTGGTCTTCTAATATAGACCCAAAAAAAAAAGCCAGCATGGAGTCTGCATGGATGCTTTATATCTTGTTGGATAGCCTCACAAGATTGGTTAATTAGCATGCAATTCACCTGCATATGCAGTAATTAGTATCTCTGGAGCACAGAGTAGGACAGATGCAATCCATTAATAATGTACTCCATTATAAAAAGGCAAAAGTGTAGCTAGGTAAACTGATGATGAGGAGAATTAACACACTGTTCAACTAACTAAGACAACCATATTTCTTCAAATTATTTTTCTACAGAGGAGTATTGCGTTCCAGCAAGTATTTTCCCATTTGGTTACTCCATGTTGCGTATGTTGGAATCTAGTTAAGGATAAATGTGAACTAATAGCTTTCATAGGTTCATAGGTTCATAGGTTGGTACTAGGCTATTGGCCCTTGGGCCTATACAAACCTAGCCATAACAATTCCCTGAATAGTTCTTCCCACAATATTTATTTCCCTGGACCCCTGACTAGCAGGGTGACTGATGTGATCCCCAGGGAGAATTTCCTATCTCCCACCCAATCTTCAAGGTTCCTTTTGAAGAGGGCCAAGGAGGCACTCTTCTTGACATGTATGGGCAGTCTATTCCAGAGTATGGGAAGTCTCTGGGTCAGGAACCTATCCCTCCAGCATGTTTTTTTCATTGTGATGATAAGATTTAGATCCATGGAGCATGTGGCTCTGAGAAATTGGGATTTCTTTAAGTGGAGTATGTCTAACAGCTCAGGGTTTGACATGGTCTTGTATGTTAAGCAGTGATCACCTCTGAGTAGATGATATGCCACATTCTTTAATCTGTATGCATTACTAGAAGTGTAATGATGGCATGGCCTTGGTTGTCAAGCCATTTCACAGGTAAACAGCACTGAGAATACCTGAAAAGGGAATCTGTTTTATTAATATGTACACATGTTACTTGGACAGGTCCTTTGACAGCACTTTTAGCATCTCAAAGATGTTTTGTTAGCACAATGGGTCTTTAGCCTGTCATTTTGTTTGGGGGGGGGGCAAAGATGAGTTAGTGCTAGGGCACTCCCTAGACTACATTGTTATTTTGGGTGGGTGAACATATTATACCAACTGCTAAGGCTCAAACACGGATATGTTTAACTTGTTAGTCTCCCTGTTTTGTAACCTCCATTCTGTTATTTGTAGAAATATGCAGACTCTTTCATGTTTATCCAGGGGTGAATAGTGACAGCTTTCCTTTACTGCTTTATCAGTAAACAGTTAATTGGCATTTATGTGAGCCTCATATATTACCATTCTTTTGTCTTGTAGGACACACTATGTCTGCCCGTCATAGTCCCCCATTTACAGATGCAGAGAATAAGTTCATAACTGATGCCTCAAGACAACATGTTATTGTGCTGCTGTTCAGGGGTTGGGCCAAGATGGCTGAGCATACAGAACCCCAGGGATGAATTAGTGGCAAAAATTAACATTTTTGGGTGATACAATCGCACATATGAGCAGGTGCATCACAGAGCAACAGACATGGTTACAGCTGCATGTAGGCGTAAAACTGCAGTGGAATGCAATTGTCAAGTCACAGGTGGAGGCCATGCTGCACAATCTCATCTTACTGCCACTGATGAATTCCTGGTGAACAATGACACCCAGTACAGCTCCCAGCAATCCATGGTACACTATGTTCTGGATATGGATGATGCAACTCCTGCATCCCAGGAGGAATTCCAGGTATGTTTTTAGATGATAATTAGAATACTGTGGCATAGTGCATTAACTTCAGTAATGTATATGTCTGTGTCAATTGTTTGTTGGGTGGTGGATTTATGATTGTTACAGTCAAAATCTTAATTTGAAGTTGGCAGCCACATTCCTGTTGACAATACAGATACTGCAGATATAGAGTTGTAAATGTGTTACCCCCTTTATTACTGTTAAACGTGATGCTGTTGCCATTACTTAATTGTATACGCAGTCACTACTTGTTACTATCATAAGAACTGTCTTCCAGATGAAATGTAATCTAAGATAATTGGTCTTGTCTTCCACTAGACCAGCTATTCTCTTTTTCATTTTTTTTTTTAATTACATTTCTTCATTGTATTATAAGATTTTTTGGACTAGCAAAATTGTCTAACAATGGAGCTTTTCTTCCTGGGCCTCCTCTGAAAAAAAGTTATATGCCCAGTCAGACTCTCCCGGTAAACAAATGTAAAATAAATAAATAAATAATGAATTACCTCTTGCTTTACTTATTTCAGTACCTTCATAAATACAGAGATGCAGGCTTCTACAGATGGTAAGCCTAATACATTTATGCCAGTGCTGTAAATATCTCTCAAGATATCTCATAATGGTTCCCCTTCACAAGATCAAATTCATATACTCGAGATTGTGAAGGGGCACGAAAGGAAAGAAAAAACACTTTTTCTAATGTTTTTGCAGGGGGCTGCACCCCCCACATGGGGGGCTTTGCCCCCCACACCCCCTACTTAAATATACCAACTCCGAGATCGCACTACAGCAAAGGAGATGGAAATGTACCATTATGCGCTATATGCATAAGTGCACAACGGGACACTTTCCATTCCTCCGCCGAAGTGCGGTCATGAAACCTGCACATTAAGGAAGTAGCAGTACAGCGGGACCCAGCCCCCTACAAAAAGGTAAGTAAAAACCTTAATATAATTTTTCACACTTCCTGTTCACAATTTCAAGTTACTGGAACTCGAGATTTTGTACTCGATCTTATGAGTTTTGATCTTTCAGTAATTCAATCTTGTGAAGGGAAACCCTCATAATATGTCCTCTCAGGCCTGTTGAATGTATTGCTGTACTGTCTGTATTGGTGACAGCAGTGTACTTTTTTAGCTTATATTGCAGCATAGTAGTGCAGGCATTAATGTATTCCTGTGTTTCTACCTCTTCATCACAGGTGAGCGTAACAGTGGTAGTGAAGGCACTCTGAAACCTGATGTCAGTGTCTCCACAGACACTGATGACAATGGTGGTCAAACTGAGGCACAGTTGGGGGGTGCAGAGGTTGAACTTGGCACAGAAGTTGACATCCAGTGACCCCCTCCATTTTCCCCGGACACGGCCATTAGGCCTATTCCTACCTAGTCTACTGAAGCCAGTGATATTGGACAGGTTGAAGAAGAGAATATTGGTCAGGGGAGTGTGGCTACTGTGGCTTCAGTGCCTGTTAAATCTGTACATAGCCAAAGTGTTAACAAAGTGTCATGCAAGAGGTTGATAATTGTGCTCAGAGAAGGCCTGCTGTCCCTCATCCACCTGGTGCAGGTGTCTCTTCCTGTGTCACTCAACAGATGTTTATGGCCATCATGGAGGCACAGGCACATTCCAAAGGCACTCCAGACAAATACTTAGAGTTCTAGATGTGGCACAGTCTGACATCTGTGACTGCCTCCACTATGTAACCAATTCAAAAGGATCATTTAAATGACAATTGGAACATGGAGTGTCTGTAATGGAATGAGGGGTTTATATCATGGACCATGCAGTGTATGTGATGACACATCTGCTGGGAGGGGGATGTTGCCCACGTGGCCATAGGTCAGCCGCACTATCTGATGCTAGCCAACATGGCCATGCTCTATTACACTCCCACAGTGGCTGTACTTTCCCTGCACCATTTAGGAGTGTGTTGTCCACATCCAGACATGGTAGGCCATGAGTTTATGGCCATGAGCATTCCTGTGAAGGGACCATGTCCAGCAGACAACAATCACAGCCAGGTAGTAGCACTGCATCTGACCTTGGGTGTGGAGGTGCCAGTGCATCTCCTGGCAGAGCCAGGTCTCATGGTCGGGGTGACAACAATCACCTGACAACTCTACCATGCACAGCTCACACTTGTCCAACATACCAAGACTTAGAGCTAGCACTGAGCTTGGCTGTGTTCATGCACACTGTCACACACAACTTTCACTTGAAAGACCCCTACGGACACACAAACAACAGTTGCATGATTCAGCCTGCCTGCTTCTCCATTCTTACACACATGCACCACAGACACACACACACACATACACACACACACACACACACACACACACACACACACACACACACACACACACACACACACACACACACACACTCAACAACCTATGTTGTCAACCTAGGCCTACTGCCTCCCCCCTCCACAGCATCCTGTGCAAGTGATAACTGTGCCATATAACAGATTTCTCTTTTTTTGGATTCAGGGAAATTAAAGCTTTGTGTCTGATGCACAGGGTGCTTAGCTACATTATTGTTTAGCATAGCTGCATTTGTGTTGTTTAAATGTTAATTGCACCTGTGAATTATATTTACCTTGTGAAGTTGTACAATAGATACCATCATCATTGCACTACTTTGTATTGTATTCACTTGTAAGGGTTGTGAGGTCAACAACTGCAAGGTGTCTCATTACTATCTAACTGTTCTCTTTAATGATTATCCACTATGACCATATGGTGCACATCATAAGTAAGTCCATCACATTCAGATTTTTGGATTGCATGACAGCACTGTAGTGTAATCTCAGCAGAACAGTACAGTATCATGATCTCTGTTGCATGTAGCTCACTAGAAACATGCATCTGCAGGATAACCCAGAGGTCTTTCTCCTCAAGCTAACACAGAGGCTACAAACCATGCCATAATATAAGTGTACAGATTAAAACACATGTCACTTTAATCTGCCTTATATCACATGATGTGATGTCTGCCAGATATCTAGGGCACTGTTTGATCAAGACCTAGTGAAATATATGCATATACAGTACTCCGATATAGTCGATGACATCAGCATTGTCTGCTGAGCATATGGGAATAACTGTGTCCCACCTGCTGGTGTAAAATGCTCTCTGTAAAATCAAGGTACAGCTTACTGTCACACACACACACACACACACACACACACACACACACACACACACACACACACACACACACACACACACACACACACACACACACACACACAAAGTTGACTGCAGGGTGAATAGAACCCCTACCTATCTAAGTACATAAACTACAGATCAGTGAACGTAATACATGCTGCATGCCACAAGCCTGACTTGCATTGTGTCTGACAACCCTTTATAACTGATGACATTAGCAGTGTCTGTTGAGGAGAATATAACAGTGTCCCACCTGGTGGTGTAAAATGCTCTCTGTAATATCAAGTTACAGCTGACTCACACATACAGTTGACTGCAGTGAGATTAGAACCCCTACATGTCTAAGAGCACAGACTACAAAACAGTACTTAGTGTATGTGCCACAGAACAAGTCTAACTTACATAGGAGTACAGGTGGACTTCTGGTAGATGACAGCAGCAGACCCTGTCGAGGCCAACAGCTTGGGAGACAAGTATGGGATGACTGTGTAGGGATGAGCAACTATCAAAAAATAGTCAGCCATACCTTTGGAAAGGTAACTGTAGGATACCACTTATACTCTGCTGCTTAGAGTCACACATACCCAGTTGTCTGTAGTGAGATTAGAACCCCTACCCATCTAAGTGCACAGATTACAGAACACAGCACTTTATACACATGTTATGGAACAAGTCTGACTTACACAAGAGTGCAGGTGGACTTATAGTAAGTGACATCAGCAGGCCCTGTGGGGAACAACAACTTGGGAGGGCAGTGGGGGATGATGGTGTAGGGATAAGCAGCTCTCCAAAAAATTGCCAGCCATGCCACTGGAGACATAACTGGAGGTGGACTTACAGTAGGTGACATCAGCAGGCCCTGTGGGGGACAACAGCTTGGGAGGGCGGTATGGGATGACTGTGTAGGGATGAGCAGCTATTCAAAAAATGGCCAGCCATGCCATTGGAGACATAACTGCAGGATAGCATTTCTAGTCTGCTGACTACCGACACGGACACATACACACCCACACACAGTCAACTGTAGAGGAACAGAACCACTATCTATCTAAGTGTACAGACTATGGAACACAGTACTTAATGCATGTGCCACAGAACAAGTCTGACGTGTATAGGAGCGCAGGATAACTTATAGTAGATACATCAGCAGGCCTTGTGTGAGACAACAGCTTGGTAGGCCATTATGGAATGATTGTGTAGGGATGAGGAGCTATTGGAGATGTAACTGCAGGATAATACTTTTAGTCTGCTGACTAGAGACACAGACACACAGATATTCAATTACAGTGAGAACAGAACCCCTACCTATCTAAGGTTTGCAGGCTACAGAACACAGTACTTACACACACCACAGAACAAGTCTGGCTTACAAAGTTGTGCGGATGAGCTTATAGAAGATGACATCAGCAGGCCCTGTGTGAGACAACAGCTTGGTAGGCCATTACGGAAAGATTGCATAGGGATGAGGAGCTATCCAAAAAATGGCAAGCCATTCCCTTGGAGATGTAACTGCAGGATCGCACTTCTAGTCTGTCTGCTGACTAGAGACACAGACACACATATAGTCAACTACAGTGAGAACAGAACCCCAACCTATCTAAGGTGCACAGACTACAGAGCACAGTGCTTAACACACATGCCATGGAACAAGTCTGACTTACACAGGTGGGCAGATGAACTTATAGTAGATGACATCAGCAAGCCCTGTGGGGGACAACAGCTTGGGAGGGCAGTATGGGATAACTGTGTAGGGATGAGCAGCTATTCAAAAAATGGCCAGCCATGCCATTGGAGACATAACTGCAGGATAGCACTTCTAGTCTGCTGACTACAGACACAGACACACACACCCACACACAGTCAACTGTAGAGGGAACAGAACTGCTACCTATTTAAGTGCACAGGTTATGGAACACAGTACTTAATGCATGCACCACAGAACACATCTGAATTGTATAGAAGTGCAGGTGAACTTATAGTAGATGACATCAGCAGGCCCTGTGAGAGACAACAGCTTGGTAGGCCATTATGGAATGATTGTGTAGGGATGAGGAGCTATCCAAAAAATGACAAGCCATTCCCTTGGATACGTAACTTTAGGATAGCACTTCTAGTCTGCTGACTAGAGACACAGACACACTTATAGTCAACTACAGTGAGAACAGAACCCCTATATATCTAAGGTGCACAGACTACAGAATACAGTACTTAACACACACACCACAGAACGAGTCTGACTTACACAGGTGTGCAGGTGAACTTACAGTAGATGACATCATCAGACCCTGTGAGAAACAACAGCTTGGGAGGCCTGCATAGGCACATTGGATCATAGCATCATATGAGGCTAATAGCCTAATTTTACTAGGCTGCTGAGATGCCTAGCTGTATAACAATACAAGTACCCTTACTGAGCATATCTGTATGTTTGAATTTAGCAGAGCATGGTTGTGAGCACTAACAACTATTACTGTCCATGAGGGAGCACACAGCATTATAAATTACACTTTGTTGTATGGTTGATATATGTGTGGAAAAATATGAACTGAGAACCCAGAGTTGTAATGCTTGTGACTGTGTGGTAAACACATGGACTGGCATCAGATAGCATCATATATATATTTCCATGGCACATTGGGCCATACCTCTCAACCTATTATAGCAGGGAATCTGGACAACGCCATACATATTGGGTTGAAAAAGGACCAAACATAGGGACACATTTTACATATTGGTCTTACAGATTTATACAATTGATAGACTAAGATGTTTTGCATTATTGTGAATTGTCTAGAGGGTAGGAGTTTTGGAATTCAAATGTCTGTCATTGTTTTCTGGCTTAAATAGTCAAGTATTTTCAAATTATTTGCCAGAAACCAAATTGTTTATGAGGATTAGGGCAAAACTGTGATGCCAAAATCAATACATTCTACAAATATCTGTACAATTTCAAGGTATGCATTTGGCAGCAGATTTGCACTATAGTTAACTAAGTTTACGTGCATGCGAGATACAGCTGTTTGAGTGTAGGTAAGCAGTGCGCAAACGCGAGCCGCATTGCTCATATGTGACAGTTACTCCACCCTGGGTTTTCATACTGGCCAAAAACATTTATTGAATGTATCCAGTTTCAGTCTGCCTGTCCGCTTCCTAGGTGGTCTAGTATTAGAAATACCATGCTTCGTACAAGGCACATAAGCACAGCCAAACCTGCAGTCCTTTGTTTGTACTATGCGTCACATCATGAAAACAGTGGTGAAAAATAGGAAACTAAATGGAAAGGTTGACATTCGTGAAGCAAGGTATAACATACACACTACAAAATGATACTACACATCAGATATTTTTACATAGCTCAGGATTTGAACTCTCATAACCCTGCAGATTCAGAAAACAAGATGGATGCCTTAGTCCTCTTTGCCACACAAACATCTTTGCAGCAAAGAACTGAATTAATTGTTCACACATGAAAACGCATCAGAATGTACACTGCTATGAGATCTTCAGCTGTGACTGGTACTTTAACCCTTTTTATTATATTTGGATGTAGTGTACTTACTGATCACACAACCTGTAAGGATTCTGTTGTCAGATATACTGCTTTGTCTTAATTGTCTGTGTTTCTTGCTACTTCATCAGTTATCTGAGCAGTACTGTGAGACATTCAAGTGTGTAAGGCATTCAATAGCCTTGGTCTTAAAATTTGTACAGATATTAACTGGGAGTTATATGATATGCATTTGCCAGCAAGTGAAGGCCAGGTGGGATGGCAAAAAGAGCCATATACTTCTCATTTTGGGGGGAACATTTCTGGTTTACTGTTAAGGCACAAGCAAGGCCACATTGCTCTTGGTTGGGGGTGCTGATGAACTGATATGTCACAAACCAGCACAGCCTGCACTTTTGTGGATAAGCAACATTGATACTGCTATGGCACAAACAAGGATATGATGTTCTACTCACTCTCATTCATCTGCTTTCTGCCTGTTGTTTGACCTTGGGAAGGGTTGTGAAGTCAGAAACTGCAATGTGTATCAGTACTGTCTAACTTCTCTCTTTATGTTTTTTCAGGTACAAAGGTATGGTGCAAAAATAAGGCCATGTAGTGAGCATCAGTATACTTCAGAGGTAGGACTGTGTGAATCTTTCACCCTCAGGCCTAGTACTTACTAATGGACACATATCAGTAAAGTAAAGGTTTCCCTGCTGTAACATGTTAAAGTACATTTTGCACAAATCCATGGCACTATTTACTTAATTACTGTTCCAACATACTAAATGCTGAGGTATGCCATAATATCATTCAAAAACTACACTCTAGGTTCAGGAATTAGCTTGCAAATGCAGCAGTAGACACATTTTGAATTCAGGGCTGTTGTCTGATACAAGGAATACACAGCCAGTACATGGGGAGGTACAGGTGGTGTGAGTTGCCTGGCATCAATTTTATTATGTGTGCAGGTAGGTGAAAGGTGTTAGGCACCTAGATGGTTAGTGAATGTGCTATGTGTTGTCTTTTAGCAAAGCAAGGGCATACTGAGCACACCTACGTGTGTCTGCAGGAACACCACCTGGTGGTTCCTCCTCTGATCCCTCTTTTGACTGTGGCTATAGTGACCTAGATATTGTTAGGAAGATGTGTGCCCCTTCCCCTAGCTAATCCTGCTGAAGCTGATTCTGCAAGATCAGATTGTGTAGCATAGCACATACTGTGAATACTTGTGCACATGTCTCTAGATTATACTGGAGATATATTTAAGCACCAAAACCATGACTTCAACAGCTCAAACACATGCTCAGTGATATTTCTGATTTGGGCATGTGCCTCATTATGATGTTCTTCTGTGTGTGTGTGTGTGTGTGTGTGTGTGTGTGTGTGTGTGTGTATGCACTTGTGATGGGTGTCATCATCCAGGTTTCCAGTGCATAGCCAGCATCCACAGTAAATGGCCCTGTGGGATGTCCCTCCCTAGCAAACATCTGATAAAGCTGTGATGTTTGCAAGATTTGGGAGTCATCATAACTGCCAGGATTGCCAGCACACACATTCAAGATTATTCCCTGGGTATTGCACATGACTTGGCACTTGATGAAGTGGTATCCCTTGTGGTTAATGTAGATTCTACCCTGATCACCAGGTGGTGCATTAATATGTACAAGAGTGAAATCTATGTTACCCAGTACTTCAGGGTAGTATGCTACAGGGTTGAACTGCAGTACTCCAGAGTAGTGTGCTACGGGATAGAACTGTTGTATACTGCTAGCCCTCTCCTCAGAACTATGGGGAAAACATATGTGCTCACTGGGATGTGTGAGCATAGCATCCAGGAATTGGTGGATGATCCTGGACGCTGATGCCTGTGACACACACATCATGTCCCCAGTTAGTCTTTGAAATGTACCTGTAACAAATATTCTAAGGGCTATACATACCTTAGCTTCCACTGAGATGGGCTTCCCACGATTGGATCTGGCTCTTGAGTTGAGGGCAGCAGAGATCACAGAGTTCTTGTAAGATGACCCTGTCCACCCTGTAGCACTCGACAATCTCCAGGTCATGTAGCATCTGATAAGTTACCCTGCGCCTTAACACTCTTCTCCTTTTTGGCCTAGGCCTATTGGTATCACACCAGCAGCATTGACTTCATCCACTAGCTTTGTGTCAGATAAAATTTCCTTGACTGTACTCCAATGGTATTTAAGTATTTAGGAAAACAGTAATGGAGGTTACATGGATGCTTTATAGCATGTAGAATAGCTGCACCATTTTTGTTTGTTTCATGAAAATGGAGTTCACTTGCCTATACTGTAATTAGCATCTATTAGACACACCTGCTGCTTGCGCTTGTGCTAGGTGCACCTCTGCACACCCCCTCATAATCCACACACCCCTGTGCAATTTTTCATAAATAAAGCAAGTACAGTAATGGTAAGATTGTAATTATTTTCCTCCATTCCAGTGATATTGAGCAAACATTCAGTATAATAGGAAAGCTTTCCCACCCTGTACTTGAACTAAGGATTATTTGCACTATAGCGCTACACATACACATAGTGCCACAGGATTATTTGCAAGACAAGCACACCAAAAGCTTCCATTCAATCATTTCTCCACTAAGCGATGGTGTACTAGGTGCAGCATCTTCAAAAGAGGACATTAAAAAATGTACAAAAATTATTCAAAACAGACAGAGAAGACACATTTTGCCACAAAATTCTGAGGATGACATACGACCTGTGATTTTTGCATAGCTTACATGCACCTTCGCCCTCTACAGACTGAACTGTACAACTTTGAAAGTGTAACCTGAAACACACACCCATGTCATCACTCACTGTTGACATCCAATGAAAACAAAAACACTGTGTAAATATCTACACAGAGTGACCATCCCTGTAGACCAATGTGTGTATGTACCTTTAATAAGCTATCTAAGGCCTTGCACAAGTGTATAAATGCTGAGGACATGTGAGCCTGACTGCCATTTTGTAGTAAGCTGTTGAGATGTAAACGTGTATGCATGTAAGGTCTGTCTGTTAATCAGTTTGTTTATATTTTATGATGCTGCAATCCATCCTGATGTGTTCCTATGTAATAAAGCAATTAAACTAACTACCCTGCCTGCTTGTTATCTATGTTAGAGAGGGATGAGCGACATGGTATCAGAAGTGGCATGTCTAAAAGGACATAGTGTTAAAAGAAGCATGGCCAAATTGACTTGTTGCAAGAAACAGCTCCAGTTTCTTCAGTTTGAGTCTGAGAGGCATCCAGTTGGTATTGGAGGAATATACAAGAGTGAATCATCCCTACTGCATGCATAATTCACAAAACAGGTCAGAAATTAATTTCAGATGTTAAAACTTGCTCAAAAAATTTCTTATTCGCAAAATATGAAACGAGGCATACAGAATGTTCTAAATGATATTTAAATAAACCAATATGTTCGCTGTTGATAAAAATATTTAAATTACTATGGAAAATGTTTGAAATAAAGTCTGAATTGCATAAAATTAATAAAATAAGAGGAAATGACCGCATTTTTGCTAAGTATGTATTTTTCATATTAATTAAAGATATCCAAGTTATTAGAAGTGTATAAAGTATTTGTGCAATATTACAGTAAAGTTATTTCACAAAATATTGCCATTTCAGAGCATATTTCACAAAGTACAGTATTCAAAGAGTTTATTGTGCATTTCAATATTATTACAAGTACACAGGAACTTGTTTGTACATAATTACAAAGGCCATATTTTCAGTGTGTTTGTGCATACTTTATAGGCATGACAGGCAGGTTTCGAAAACCAGTGCACTTGTGTTTGACAATAATATTGCAAAGAGCTGGAGATTGTTTGAGCAAGAGTACATTTTCATACAAGCTGCATTTTCTGATAAAATGACCATATAAAGGCATTTATTCTACTTAATTTAGCTGGGTCAGAAACCATTGAAAGGGAACATTCATTTGTGTATGTACTTACTATCATTGCAAGAGAGGGGGAAAACATCATATTGTTGTATCAGCTGAGTGAAGAGAGGACTCTTGAGTGCTTAAAATGTAAATTTAGAGAAATGTGTAACCCCCCCCCCCCCAAACAAATGTTACAATGGAAAGGCACTTATTTTATACAAGGGATCAAAAGCCTGGTGAAACTTTTACAGCATATATAACTGATTTGAGAAATAAGGCTAAAACATGCAGATCTGGTGATTCAAGGGATGAGTTGATAAATTACTTTTGTGTGGTATTAAAGATGATGCTGTGAGAAAGATTTTGCTTCGTGACAGGGATTTAACTTTGAATAAGGCCATTGATATTTGTCAGATATATGAGTTCACAGAAAAGCACACAAATATGCTTACAGATGGGAGGTGCATGATTCCAGTAACTTCTAGAGCTCATGTTGATAATATGCAGCATGTGGTTAAAAGAAACAGGCCCAAGCACATGGCAGCAACTGTAGCCCCTTCAGCACCCACTGGTAAACCTCAGAGCTTTCTAGCTAATTCCAGAGTTTGCACAGTCTCAGTGAAGCATAAGAGTGAGTCAGCAAACTCAAAGCATGGGCACCCACCCAGTTTCATTGTCAACTGTCATAATTGTGGTGGAGATCATGAATCAAAAAAGGAAACTTGTTTAGCTTTTGGTCAGCAATGCCACAAATGCAATAAATGGAATAATTTCAAGTTTTGTAAATCAAAAGGCCAACATTTTTTTATTAAAAGTGAACATTTTAAGAAATGAGTTGATCAATTAGAAAGCTGCTACCCTTGCTCTTTACATCGATGGTGTGTCAGTGCTTCATGAATCAGTCAATGAAGTCGATTTATGGGCAAAGAATGAGGTATTTTGTACTGTTTGGATAAATGGAAAATCCATAGAGCTCAAAGTTGACACAGGCTCCAAATGCAATGTTATGTCACCAGAAACATTTGCTAGAGTGTGTCATGGTGAAAGGCTTGATTTGGCATAGTGTGTGAAGCTTGTTGCTTATGGTGGTAAAGAAATTCAGACTGAGGGCACAGTAGTGCTTTCATGTTACTCTGCTGGGAGAAACTACAACTTGTTATTTTATGTGGTCAGAAGGCATGTCCAGCAAGTATTAGGGCTCAGAAACATTTTGAAAATGGGACTACTTTCATCTAACAAGGAATTTATCATGTTAGCTTGAAAGACCACTACTCTAAGTTTGCCCAGCATAGTTTTTCTACCTATGCTGATCTTTTCAAAGACAAACTAGGGAAGCTTCCAGTTGTGTACTCCATGAAGCTAGACTCAGATGTCAGTCCAGTTATCAGGCCAGCTCGGAAAGATACAATAGCTATGCAGGACAGAGTCAAAGTTGAGTTAGATAAAATGGTGCACAAGGTGTGATTTGTCCAGTAGATAAACTAACTGCATGGGTATCTTCCATGGTGGTAGCTCATAAGAAAAGCTCAGATGACATCAGAATATGTATTGATCCACGTTATTTGAACTAAACACTAAAAAGATCTCATTAGCCAATGTGTACAGTTGAAGAAGTTGTAGCTCTGATGCCAAATGCCACTGTTTTTTCTCTCTTAGATTCAAAGAGTTCATTTTGGCAAATTTTGCTTGACAAGAAATCCTCATTGCTCACTATGTTCAATACTCTGGAAGGTACAGATGTCTGAGAATGCCATTTGGAATAAATTCTGCAAGTGATGTCTTTCAACATGCAATGAAGCAACTTTGTCTGGGCATCCTTGTGCTATTATTGTAGACAACATACTAGTAGGAGATAATGGTTAAGCTGTCCATGACAGAAACTTCAGAAAATGTCTGGAAAGAGCATGACAAGTGAATCTTAAGCTCAAGCCACAGAAACACAAATTCTGGCTACAAGAGGTTACTCATGTTGATCATTTATTTATCAGTTCAGGCCTATGGCCAGACCCTTTCAAGCAAACAGCCATTTCCAGGATGATGGCACAAGACAATGATCAAGCCCTGAAATGTTTTCTTGGCGTGGTTAACTATCTAGGAAAGTTCATTCCAGACTTGAGCCAACTTTCAGCACTGCTTAGAGAGTTGACACATAAAGATGTATCATGGTCTTAATTAGAGCAACACCAAACGGCATTTGATGTCCTGAAATAGAGAATTGCTAATCCACCAACTCTCAGGTATTATGATGTTCACAAGCCAGTTACTCTTTCATGTAATGCTTCAATATTTGGTATAGGTGCAGTCATTCTACAAGAGGGTCAACCTGTTGCCTAAGCATTGAGAACTCTTACCCAAACTGAAATGTAGTATGCTCAGATCGAGAAAGAGCTTTTGGCAATTGTGTTTGCATGTTCGAAGTTCCATGATTATGTTTATGGTAGACATGTCCAGATTGAAACAGACCACCAACCTCTACTCACTATTTTGTGAAAGCCTATACATGCAGGTCCTGCCAGATTGTAATGTATGATGCTGAGATTGCAAAAGTATAATTTCACTCTTGTCTACAAGAAAGACAAACTTCTTTATCTTGATGATAGATTATCCAGATCACCCAGAAACACCACTGAACAGCATGAGAATGAGAACCTTAATTTTGAATTCATGGAAGTGAGAAATTTTTCTTCCAGACATCTTGATGAGCTGAGAGATCACACAGCCACATATCCAGTTTTAGAGGCTCAACCACTTTATCAATCAAGTATGGCCATCAAAACAATCTAGTTTACCTCAGGAACTGCAGCCTTATTTTCCATAGAGAGATGAGATTTTGTCTGACAAATGTATCATTATGAAAGGTCTGAAAGTAATTGTTTCAAAGTCCTTGCAAGAAGAGTACATTACTATCTTGCATTATGGTCACCCAGGAACTGACTCTACTAAAAGAAGGGCAAGAGGACTGGTATTTTGGCCTTCTATGACATTGAGAGAGTACTTTCATCTTGTTCTGTGTGTAATAGTACTAAGTCATATCAAAAGAAGGAACCACTTCATCTGAATCAGATTCCTGAAATACCTTGGTCGACAGTAGCCACTGATATTTTCGAATAGAATGGTCATCATTATTTGGTGTTAGTAGACTCTTATTCAAATTGTTTTGAGATTGACCTACTTCCTAATCAAGCATCCAATACTGTCATTGCTAAGATGAAGAGTCATTTTGCAGTCTATGGTAGTCTGCACAGTCATTTCTGACAATGGCATGCAGTTTACAAGCCAATAGTACAAAATATTTGCCAAAGAGTGGAACTTTACTCATGTCACTAGTAGCCCAGAGCATCTGCAGTCAAATGGTTTGGCAGAAAGTGCAGTTCAAAATGTAAAATAGTTACTAGAGAAGTCAAAATGAGACAATGGTGATTTTTTTTTTCCTGAATCTCTTCAATCTCAGAAATATTTCTCATGATAAATATCTTGGTTCACCTGCCCAGAGACTTCTGTCGAGACAAACCAGAACCATGTTACCAATCAGTAGTCAATTGTTTCCAAATGTCAAGAACAACAGGTCAGTGAAACCAATCTGTTGAAGAAGCATTTAAACCTGAAGTCCTACTATGATAAGACCAGTAAACTGCTCAATCCATTATGAGGAGAAGTGGTAAAGATGCAGATTTCCAGAGGTTATGATCGGATTGGAGTCGTGAAGAATATTTGCCCAGAGCAGAAATTGTACATTGTGGAATCACAAACAGTAGAGTTTAGGCAGAATTGGAAACATTTGATACCTGTGTCTGAGCCTATACCACAGCACATAGCCTATGAGAAATACTCTTTATCTCAGAGCGAGTTATCCAGTGTTCCAGTTCCAGAGGAAGTCCCAGAGAATATTCCCATTCCTGTGATGAATCCAGAAGTTCCTGATATGAGTTGTTCACTGAAGACTGTCCCTGTTGCTAAACCCAGTCCAGATTGTTATGTTACCAGATCTGGTCATATCTACAGACCATGTTACAGATACATGACAATTTGGACATGAACATTATGTTTGTTTCTAATGTCTATAATAAAGCACATCTAATGCCAATGTTGATTTTTACTAAGGACAATCTTTTTAAGGGGGAGGATGTAGATCAATGTGAGTGCATATACCTTTACAAAGCTAACTAAGGGCTTGCACAAGTGTATAAATACTGAGCATGTGCGAGCCTGACTGCCTTTTTGTAGTAAGCTGTTGAGATGTAAGCATGCATGTATGTAAGGTCTGTCTATTAATCAGTTTGTTTATATTTTATGATGCTGCTATCCATCCTAATGTGTTTCTATGTAATAAAGCATCTAAACAAACTACCCCGCCTGCTTGTCATCTATGTTAGAGAGGAGCGAGCGACAATCCCCACAGGGTTACTGTTTTTTGGGATTCAGCAATACCAATGAGTTTTTATCTCATTTGCATCTTCACCATGCTGACAACCTGGAATCTACAAGGCTAGTCGCCATGTCAGTGGACAAACTGCACAGGAGCACAATGTTGTTAATAGAAGGGAGCCTATTCCTTTGCCCATATATCTGCTACATACTACATATGCTTACAGTACAATATAATATTCTATTTCAGGATGTTCAAACATTGTAGCAGCCTGCATTACATACACTTACATTTTCTTTTGGGGGTCGGGGAGCAAAGGTGCATTTATGTCATGGCCCTTACAAATTTTAAATTGTAAATGTGATATTCTAACATTCACATTGTGTAATTAGGTCATAATATGTGTGGGGTTACATGCTGAGGTCAAGTCTGTACAAAATTTAAGAGTTTTTACTTGCTCTTGTTTCTGTCTACACTCCTTTCTGTGGCTATATTTGAAAAGTTTCCGAATACACAGCCAGCACAAACACAGAGTCTATGCAGTTACTTTAGAGGTTCTTGAATTGTTTCACCATGTTGATTTTCTTCATTAGCATAAAATTCAGCTACTTATGCTGTAATTTGCATGCCAGAGAAGTTTCCATATTTGCGTGTGAGTGTGTGTCACTGCACGGAGTTTACTGAATCTAAAACTTGTTGCACCAGTGTGCGCATCACACACATAAGCGCACACAATAAAAATTATTGTGTACACTTTCATGTATCCCCCTGTATGTCTAGCTTTCCATAGACCATATTTGCACTGAGTGTTACAGTGATGTATTTTCTACTTTTTGGTCAAGCACTTACATCATTCTGGGGTGCAACTATTGGCTTTCCAGTTTTCTGTCATTGTATATCTTTACCTACATACACTATAAAGAATTTTGTAGTAGAGGAAGATCAGACTGACTTTGAAACTGCCAGGGTTCAAACACCTTCCATTAGTTGTGGCAGGTCTAACTAAAATTAAAAAAAAGTGTTAGAAAAATATATATTTACATATATGCTGCCTAGGAAAATATATATTTACATATATGCTGCCTAGGAAAATATATATTCACATATATGCTGCCTAGAAAAATATATATTCACATATATGCTGCTTAGGAAAATATGTATTCAAACATTCAGACATATATAAGTTGTGTGGTCAGATATATAGAGAAATGTGTGCCTTAGACAGGAATAAATGTGCTCAAATCTATATGGAGAGCAAAGGTTGAAAAATAGAATAATATGTAATGCATTTAATTCTGTTTTACTAGAATAATAGTAGAAATAAACTTCATATTATTGCTTGAAGCATAAGCTGCAGTGTGACTAGAAACTTGGCCTTGGCAGAGATCAGCTCGGCCTGGCTCATGTCTGTCAGTGAAAGATTATTTTGCAAAGTTAGAAAATAATGAATCTGTGTGCATGTGTATCTTTTCCTGCTTCCACCAGAAGAATAGCCTTGTGCGCACTATCAAAGATAATGTCCAGCTGGTGAACAAGAAAGAGACAAAGAGAAGCATTAAAGAAGACATGCACCCATTGTATTGAACTAATCTAAGAGCCTTGAATTGGCTACATCCTCGGAAGGACATTGTGACTGACCAGGTGCTTGCAAGGCTGTAATATTCTCATGGGAAAAAGATTTTTGAAAAACACCATCTCAGCACTTTTCATAAGTTACTATGATGTAAAGACCCTGTCACTGACCACGTCAGTGAGGTGGGCAAAAGCTGATAGTAAAACATATAAAATGTCATGTGTTTCACCAATAAAACTAGACAAAATTCTGTACAAGTTTGTGTATGGTTTTGCCTCTAATGTACATTAGAGTATTTGTAAATTAGATACTTGAGTTTCCTGCATTACTGTTTGTTATTGACTGTCATTGTTTTAAATGCCAGATGATTTTTACAGTCTGACTTTAACAAATTTATTTAACATTTTGGTCCTTGGACTGGAATTTAAGCTGCAGGTCAGAGCATATAGGTGGCACGAAACCTGCAGAAGAAGGAAAGACCTCCGACTGAATTGTCGTATCTAAAGAGGCTGTCCACTTGTCTGATCTGTGGCGGCGGAAAACTGGATCCTAAAAAGAAGCATAACAGTAAGCGGGAGGCTCGGGTAAGCAGAATTCCTCTCTTTGTTTTTGTTTTAGATCAGGGACCAGGTTACACTGTGCTATTGCTAAGGTTTGTGATAGCAGGGAGAGAGGTAGTCAAAGTATTGTATCTTGAGTCATAGATCAGGAAGTAAACAAAGCAAAGTAAAACAGTTATTCTAGACACTACTGTGGATAGGAATAAGATACCACGTGGTACAAGAGAAAGGGTTACGTAACAGTTCTTTTTTTTTAAGAGACATGGGAAATGAATGCACTAAAGGGTCACGTGACCCGCCCCTAACAGAAGAAGTATATGCAATTGCAAAGAGCAGATAATGTGAGACATTATTCAAAATGGGTTAATAAGTATGACTTTGATGGTAAATTAGATAAAATATCATTAGTAAAACTTTTGAAACAGTTAAAATCTGAAGGTCAGGCAAAAACAACAACAGTTGGGCGTTCCTCAAGCACATAGGTGGATTGAGAAAGTGAAGAACAGAAAAATAAAAATGCAAAAGCATTATTTTTAGACAAAGAGGATAATAATACAGTAGTAGCATCGGTCCTCCTACCTCCTCCTCCGTTGCCTACCTTAAAATATAAAGGGGGAGGCGGGCTGGCGTTATCCGGAGACAACAGGGGTATTAAGACAACCATTTGTAAGAGAACCTATCGAACTAGATCCCGAACCCGTCAAACATTTATAGATGTTCAACCCGGCGGAAATTCATTAGATGAGAGTGAGAAATCTGTCCATTAATTGAAGTACCAGACCCACAGGCAGGACAGGAGGGCCAGGCCTCAACTCTCTTAGTGTATAGACCGTGGACACCGGAAGACATCCAGAAAGCTACAGAGGGAATTCCCCATCCAAAAATTAACTTTGAGAAATTTTTACAAGATTTACAGGGTATGAGATTGAGTTATCACCTGAATGGGGAAGAGGTAGAAAGAGTAGTTAGACAAATTTTGGGTCCGGACTGGCATATGATTTGTGGTGCCTGGAATGCCCGTGGCCAGCAAACTCAGGCCACTCCCACATAGTGGAACTAGATGCTAGATTGAAGGGTCTTACAGACCGCATTACTGAAAAATGGAAACCTAGGGCAGATTGGACTTGTATTAACCAATGCGTACAACAAGATAATAAAACAGTAGAGGCATACTATGGTAGATTATTAGAATGTTTCAATAATCATAGTGGTATGACTATTCCTAAAAATCAAAAATGATAGCCCATATGAACAGCAGTTGAAGAATGCATTTTTAAAAGGTTGTATTGCTATCAATAGCTTCCGAAGCATATGATAGATCACCGAGCAGTAGGCTCCAAGCCTTGTTAGAGTATGCTAGGCATGCCGAAAAACATTTTAACAGTAAAAAAAGCAGGTCTTCACAGCTGAAGGCGGTGCGGAAGTTTTGTAGTACAAACAGCCAAAAGGGTAAATGCTCAGGGTAACAAACGTTCTGACAGAAACTCAGAGTTTATGAGGACAGGAAAAAAGAAGGGAGTGCTTCAATTGCGGTAAAAAGGCACATTCAGCAAGGGATTGCAGGAGCAAGGCACGTGTGGAAAAGAAGGATAAGGATGATAAGGATTGACTAGATGGCAGTTATACTGCTCGGCAGTCATTAGGAGAGACTAATGAGCAGGGAATAATGTAAATACCTTAGAAGAAACAAATGATATGCAACGGATGTAGAAGTTGGGGAAAGTGAAGTTTTGGACTTGGCACTACTGAGCTTGGAGCTCTATTTAGCAGACACTAAACCGGAAGTTACACTTCTGGTGAAAGGGAGAGAAGTCAAATTTTTGTGTGATTCAGGAGCATCACGAACTTTGATACACCCTTCAAAGTTACCGGAACATTCTGAGTCACCCGATTATATATTAGTGAAAGCAGCAAACGGACAGCTGTACAGGGAACCACTTTCCCATAATATAGCAATAACTGACCCTGTCTCGGGTATAACCCAGAGAAGTAAAATAGTACTTTCTGCCAAATGCCCCATGAACTTATTAGAAAGAGATCTTATGCAACTTTTTGGCATAGCAGTAGTCCCTACCATGGATGGTATGGAGGCACAGAGACAAACTGATGCTTTTGTAGTACAATCGGTGAGGCCTATTATTGGTACAGCCAGGACCTGGTTACAACCGGTCCAGGGGCAGTGACCAAGGAACTGATGAATGTAGCCACCAGCAAGGTGCTTCCCCTCGATGTTGATCAACAACATTTGTTACATTGTACCCTATATTATTGTAGCACATCAGGGCCTGATAAAGAATATGAACAAAAGTTGTTCAGGAATCCGCAAATAGACTAATACTACGGACTTTATTCTGGGACACTGAGGGCAATAGTGTAGTGAGTTGTTCATTACCTCAGGAATTCTTGAAATTGTACAAATCCAATAAACTACCATGTTAGCCTAACCAAAAACAGGAATGTTAGGTGGGTAGACTTGGGTGACAAAGTAATGGGAGAAACTAACTGACTTAGAGTTATCGGACTTAGGAGTACAGAAACAGAAACTAAATTGGTTAGCACCCAGCTGTACACTTACAACAGAGTGAAGACAGCTGATTGGCGTTCTTGATAAAAGAAGAAGAAAAAGCTTTGAGTGAAATACCAGATGTTCTTTGGTCAACAGGAAATCGGATGTAGGACTTATTCGAACAGCAGGGCCAGTAGTTATTACACCAAAATCGGCCTTTAGACCAAGAAAAGACAATATCCTTTGAGCAAGGATGCAAAACAGGAATCAAACCTATCATAATGGCATTACTTAAGAAAGGGATACTGGTAGAATCCTTGGATTCACCATGTAATACTCCTCTATTTCCTGTTAAAAAGCAAGCGGAGAATGGCGGATGGTACAAGATTTACAGGCTGTAAATGATGCGGTAATACCAAGGCCAGACCCACATACCTTGTTAAATGATTTGAAGCCGCAACAAAAATATTTCACAGTGGTAGATATTAGCAATGCATTTTTCTCAATACCTATCCACACTGACAGCCAGCATTGGTTTGCATTCACATTTCAGGGCAAAAGGTATACGTACACCCGACTACCACAGGGATATAGTGAAAGTCCAACAATATTCGCACAAGAGATGGCTAGCAACCTGGCGGGATTTTCTCCACCAGGGGGCAGTCAAGTATTACTTTATGTAGATGACATCTTGCTTGCAGCCCCTACCCAGCAGCAATGTAGGGAAGACACAATAGCATTGTTGAAATTCCTAGCTGAGCAAGGACATAAAGTAAATAAACATAAATTGCAACTTTGGAAAAAACAGGTTAAATACCTGGGATATGTGATATCCAAAAAAGGTAGAACATTAGATGAAGATAGGAAAACAGCAATCTTACAAGCACCTAGACCAACTACCAAAAAGGAAATGATGTCCTTCTTGGGAACTAATTTTGTGAAGTTGGATACAATTATGCTTTAAGCGGCTCCATTGGCTGATTTAATATTTAAAACACCAATGGCAGCACAAAAACACTGCTTTGGACACGGGAAGCAGAAGCAGCCTTTAGCAGACTAAAACAACTGATAGTTTCATCGTTAGTTTTAGGGCTTCCGAATTACCATAAGAAATTTTTCCAGACTGTAGATTGTAGGCAGGGATATATGACGTCAGTACTGACGCAACAACATGGCAGCAAGCAACCCCATAGCTTACTATTCATCACAGTTAGATCCGGTGGCACGATCATTGCCACCCTGTGTACAAGCAGTTGTTGCAGCAGCTATGGCAGTGCAAGCTTTGGCCTCAGTGGTATTGTTCCATCCTCTCACGTTGAGAGTACCTCATGCAGTTGCAATAATTTTACTGCAAGAAAAATAGCATTTTGTCCCCTGCCAGACATCTTTCTTGTATGACCATACTTTGTGTCAACCTCACATGACGATTGAGCGATGCGACATTAAATCCATCGACCTGTAGATGGCACACCACACAGTTGCCTACAGGAAATGGAACAAATAACCACACCCAGACAAGATCTTACTGATGTGCCTTTAGCTGATGCAGAGGTGACATTTTATGTGGATGGGTCCTGTAGACGAGGTCCAACAGGAAAGAACCTAGTGGGTTATGCAGTAGTAACTGATAACGAAATCATAGAAGCACAACCCCTGCAACATAACCTGTCAGCTCAAGCAGCAGAATTGATAGCTTTGACACGTGCTTGCACTCTAGCGAAAGACAAATGTGTTAACATATATACTGACAGTCAGTATGCTTTCTCTACAGTGCATGTCTTTGCGCAACAGTGGAAAAACAGGGGAATGATAACATCTACTGGCAAACCAATTAATCATGCACAATTGATTTTGAACCTGTTAGATTCTATTCAGTTACCCACTAGAATAGCTATCTGTAAATGTGCAGCCCATACCAAACAACAAGATAAAATTTCAAAAGGGAATGCTCGGGCTGATGCAGCTGCAAAGCAAGTTGCCTCAGACCTAAAAACTGTGTTTTTAAATGAAAAACTACAACCTTCTGAGACTCTAGATTTAAAAATGTTAAAAACAATGCAGACATTAGCTACAAAAGCAGAAAAGCAAAAGTGGATAAAACGAGGAGCAATCCTTGAAGAGGGACTGTACATCTCCAAAGAGAAAAAGCCAATATTGCCATCTAATTTATTTAGATATGCAGCTTTGTTGAGTCATGGGCAGAGCCATGTCTCAACAGGGGGATGTACAGTTAGTTAACAAGACATTCCAAACATATTATACACAAAAATGTTGTGCAACATGTCATATTTGTAGCAAACATCATGCACAGGAGCATTTAAACCGAGCGAGGAGCTTTCCGACACCACCCTATCCGTTCCATACTATTTGTATGGATTTCATAGAACTGAATAAATGTGAAGGGAAAAAATACTGTCTAGTGATCATAGATATGTTTTCAAAATGGGTAGAAGCTTTTCCGACCAGGAATCCAGATGCAGCAACAGTAGCAAAAGCCTTAGTAAAAGAAATCATTCCTAGATTTGGCATACGGAAAGAATTTATAGTGACAATGGAACACATTTTGTAAACCAGACAATACATCAGCTTGGGAGATTTTTTGGGATTTCTTTGAAAAACCATTGTGCTTATCACCCTCAGTCAGCAGGACTGGTGGAGAGGTACAATGGAATTTTGAAAAATAAGTTGAGAAAATTGATGAGTGAGACTCAAATGACTTGGATTTGCTGTCTGCCTTTAGCACTGCTGAGCATGAGAACTGTTCCAAATGTAAGGGCTTGACCCCTTTGAGTAGTGTTTGGAAGAGCATATTGTGTGCCACAATGGAAAGCCCTCATGCCTGCAGAGCTGGAGGCCGATGGCTCATTAGCTAGTTATATGAAGAAATTGTTAACAAATAAGACTGTTTTGCAGTTGAACTCTTTTCAGACAAACAAGAAGCAAAACCGAGGCGTGCTGACCCGGGTCCTGGATCTGGCTGAAAATCATCAAAAGAAAGAACTGGGCGAGTCCAAAGTGGGAAGGTCCGTACCAGGTACTATTGGCAACACCTACTGCAGTAAAAATTGCTGAGAGATCATCTTGGGTTCATTTGGCACTGTAAACCACTCAAGAATTTAAGTTGGACAAACACTTTTTAACTGACATACCACAGATACAGGATGGCCAGAGGCAGAGTGAATAAAAATGCGAAACAACCCCAAAGACATTGGTTCACTGGCCTACTGATCATACATTTATTAACCATGTTTGTAGTGACCTTTTTGTTGTTATGGTTTTTCTTGCATATAACTACAGAAGTGAAATTGATAAAACGTGATGATGGACTGGCTATAGACTCCACCCGAACTTCAACACATACCTGGCTATGAAACGAGTCTATGTAGAGACTATGAATGTTTCAAATTGCTGGGTTTGTACTGCAATACCCACAGCATATGGAGGACTTTTAATGTCTGCTGTCCCCCTGGGGATAAATGAAACTTGGGAAAACCTATTATTTGACACGGGTACTGTGAGATCACAAGATAAAGTGGCATTATATTTACCCGTTACTCAGAAAGAAATTGTTTGCTTTGTTAAAAATGATACACTCCAGGTTGGTTGGAGTAACTGTAACATAACTGTGTCTTACAAATGTTATATAAAACCTGTAGACCAAGGTACTAGTTGTAGCACGAACTATGGTTCATACTTAAGCTTGATGAAAACAACATTGAGAGATGTGCAAAAAACTCCTGAAATATATAGACAATTATCTGTTATAGATAAAAAAATGTTTCATTCAGGGTTAACCCGCATCAGTACTAAAGTAGAAAACTGTTATTTTGTTTGTGGGAAAAAGGCCTATAAATGGTTACCTGAGAATTGGTCCGGCAGTTGTTTTTTGGGTTGTCTGGTTCCAGCCATAAGACATACTGCAGAATTGCCCCTGGGTAAAATACGCAATGTGAAAAATGTAGCTCAGCAAGCCGAGAATACAGTCAGAAAACCTGCTAATCCAGTGGGTAAGATTGAAGCAAGCTGGAAGAATCATTCGGCTGTGAAGGACAAAGAAAAACTGACTCATATGGACTTGAGTGACAGTGTTATATCCTGGGCTGGGATATTCCCAGCCTTCAAATCGATTTGGGAACTGAGGAAATTGTCAAAACTCCTCGAAGTAATGAGCAATGCGACTTTTTCCGCTCTTGAACTTGTGACTAATGAAATGAATGCAATGAAAACAGTCGTACTACAGAACCGAATGGCTCTCGACTTCACCCTAGCGGCGAGAGGTGGTGCGTCAGCTTATCAAAGAAGAATGCTGTGCATACATTCCAGACAACCAACACGAAATCAATGATCACCTGGAGGTAATACAGCAGGTGTCAGCAATGGCAAAACCAGGCCAAAACCCACTGACGAACTTTTTCCAGAATCTATTTGGGGGTGGGGGGTTCTTATGAATATTCTGATTGCAATTTGTGTAGTGCTGCTCATAATTGGAGCATGTGTCTGCTGCGGCATACCCTGTGTGAAAAAATTAGTTAAAGACCTAGTTGACATATCAGTAACTGAAACTATGTACCAGGACATGGAATTGAATTTGTTGATACCAAGTGAAAGCCTATCTGAAATATAAAACAAATGACTTACTTAGCTGAAAATCCTTGAAAGGAAAAGGCTAAGAAATGAAATGATACTGTTTATGTTTCAAATAGAATGAAATGCATTAACAGGAGGGAGAATGTTAGAAAAATATATATTTACATATATGCTGCCTAGGAAAATATATATTTACATATATGCTGCCTAGGAAAATATATATTCACATATATGCTGCCTAGAAAAATATATATTCACATATATGCTGCTTAGGAAAATATGTATTCAAACATTCAGACATATATAAGTTGTGTGGTCAGATATATAGAGAAATGTGTGCCTTAGACAGGAATAAATGTGCTCAAATCTATATGGAGAGCAAAGGTTGAAAAATAGAATAATATGTAATGCATTTAATTCTGTTTTACTAGAATAATAGTAGAAATAAACTGCATATTATTGCTTGAAGCATAAGCTGCAGTGTGACTAGAAACTTGGCCTTGGCAGAGATCAGCTCGGCCTGGCTCATGTCTGTCAGTGAAAGATTATTTTGCAAAGTTAGAAAATAATGAATCTGTGTGCATGTGTATCTTTTCCTGCTTCCACCAGAAGAATAGCCTTGTGCACTATCAAAGATAATGTCCAGCTGGTGAACAAGAAAGAGACAAAGAGAAGCATTAAAGAAGACATGCACCCATTGTATTCGAACTAATCTAAGAGCCTTGAATTGGCTACATCCTCGGAAGGACATTGTGACTGACCAGGTGCTTGCAAGGCTGTAATATTCTCATGGGAAAAGATTTTTGAAAAACACCATCTCAGCACTTTTTCATAAGTTACTATGATGTAAAGACCCTGTCACTGACCACGTCAGTGAGGTGGGCAAAAGCTGATAGTAAAACATATAAAATGTCATGTGTTTCACCAATAAAACTAGACAAAATTCTGTACAAGTTTGTGTATGGTTTTTTGCCTCCTAATGTACATTAGAGTATTTGTAAATTAGATACTTGAGTTTCCTGCATTACTGTTTGTTATTGACTGTCATTGTTTTTAAATGCCAGATGATTTTTACAGTCTGACTTTAACAAATTTATTTAACAAAAAGGTTGAATTAGCATAGTGTAACTAAGGAGACATCTAGATCTTGTTTGCAAAACAAAATTGGTGATTATCACTACCAAGGATTAAAAAACATTGCGGTAATACACACACAAACACACACACACACACACACACACACACACACACACACACACACACACACACACACACACGCACACACACACACATGCACACAAACACAACTTATGGTAGAGGCAGATGACTGATGCTGCAAACCTGCTAAAATGTCTTTTGCTCATTATAAGATGTTCTGCTTACTGCACATTTAAGAGATAGTGCTTCCCCATAATGGCTTATCATATAAAGTATTTTTCTATTATTTCATTAGATGCATTCCTGTGCACATGGTAACTGTGATATAAGAAAAGATAAACAATACTCATAATTTCACTAATGAATCTTGTTTGTTTTTGTTATACAACCATTCTATCTTTTGCTCATGGTTATTGATAGTTAAGTACAGAACACTATGGTGTGTTTGGTCATTTTTCGCAGAGAATAGACATGGAAGGAGAAGGTTTTGAATGTCACATCAATCTTATATGGTGTTCTGCAATTTCAAATCCTAATAAAGGTTGCATCCAGTGCAGGAAGGATGCAAATGGCCAAATATATGGCCATTGGAAATGTTCCCTGATGCAAAATTAAAATAAAATAATTTTATTTTTTTTCTCCGATTTCCAATGTTTAAGCATAGCGCAGTGCCGCACAAATGGGCTGCACTCTAAAACATAGAATACTACAAATTAAAACCCACAAATGTGGATTTTATTGAAAGTGGTAATGTACAATGCAAGGGAATGGCAGGCTGAAGACAACATGGCCACCGAGTAGAGGTTGCTAAGGGGGGAAGCTCAGTCTAAGACATGTAACCAAGCATTAATAGGCAATCGTATGTAAATAAGTGTTAGGATAGTGAATCGCTAGTTTACATAGCAAATGAGCACAGTCAGTGGAGTGTAGGAGTAGGATATGGGGAGTAACAGAGTAGAAGATAGGTGACATCATGAGGGGGGTATGTATGAAAGAAGTGAAGCTCATTGGAGCAGAGTGGCATGTGTCTGCTGTCATTTACACATCATGGAAAGAGGTGTGTCAACAGGTAAGCTAGGGAAAGGCAAGAAATGGAAGGTGCATGCCATGGATAACACCAAAGTTTCTTGCTGAGTGTGCATGCGAGTGTGTGCGTGTCTGTAAACCCGAGTCAGACAGAGTGCACGCATGTAAGCATGAGTGCGAGCGTTTACGCCAGAGTAAACATGTATAAGGCTGTTTAAAGAGTTGTAAGCGCGTTTGTGTTGGCGTGCGCGTGTTTTAACCCGAATAAGCAGGTTTTAGTCCATGTAAGCATGTGTGCGCGCATGTTAGCTGCTGTGCGTGTGCTTGCGCTTGTGTGTGCGGTGCCCCCCCACCCCCCGAGGAAACAGAAAGGAAAAAGGAAGCACAACAAATAGTAGGAAGCTACCAGGGAGTAATAGCAGAGCTAGCAGGTGAAAACAATCAGAATCAGGCAATTATACAGGCAGTACACTAGCCCAGCCCAGTCTAGCATTTAAAACTCTGCCAACAACAGTCCATTATGTTTCTCACAACAGACACTGCAGTAAGCTAATAGAAGTGAAAACTGAAAAAGCTTTACTGAGACAAAGAAAGGTTAGGGGCTGCCATTGCTGTTATAAGGCGACATATGCAACATGCTGAGGGTGGTGACAATGGAAATGCTGCTGGACAACCCACAGTGAGGAGACGGAGAAGAGTGTACAAGCCCAGGGTAACCTATCAGGGGCTACATGAGCTGGAGATAGTGGAGTGCTATAGAGTGGACAGAGACCTCCTGCAGAAAATTTTTCAGCTGTGCAGGCCACCCCTCACTCACAGAACCAATAGAGGGGAATCCATCCTAGTGGAAACCAATGTATGTGTTGGCCTAAAAATATTAGCAACAGGTACCTTCCAGAGATCAACTGGTGATATGATGGGGATATCACAGGCATCAGCATCCAGGGTACTACACCAGTTTCTGGATGCCATGTCAGCACATGTCGGTGATTATGTATATTTTTCCAATTCCCGTGAGGTATTGGCCAGCAATATGCGTCTCCTCCAGCAAATAGTGGAATACCCTGAGGTAGTGGGTGCAATAGACTGCACGCACATACGCATCAAAGCACCAGCCGGCGAGCGGGGTAGGGTCTACTTCAACCGCAAGGGCTTCCCCTCCATCAACTGCCAGGTCGTGTGTGATGCCCAGGGCATAATACTGAATGTGTGTGCAGGCTGCCCTGGAAGCTACCATGATTGCCATATCTGGCATCTGACACAGCTGTACCAGACATTTGCCAATGGGGGCATCCCACATGGTCACCTAGTGGGGGTTGCTGGCTATGCTCTGGAGCTGTGGCTGATGACACCCATCAGAAACGCACACACACCTGAACAGGAACGCCATAATGAGGCACATGCACAAACAGGTAATGTAATAGAGCGTGTGTTTTGGCTGCTCAAGTCACAGTTCTGGTGCCTGGACACATCTGGTGGAACCTTGCAGTACTCACCAACTACATGTACCCAAATTGTCATGGTATGTGCTATGCTACATAATATGATCCTGTGAAAACAGCTGCAGCAGGACCAGCATAGGCCTGGGCCAAACAGCCCCCCACCATTGCCAAGGCCATCATAGGCAGAGCATGACTCAGCGGAGGAACAACCTGAGCCTGCCCAAGTAGGCAGAAGGAGGCATGCCCAGTATGCTTTCGCCTTGGCAAAGAGGCAATGCATAGCACATACACTGGCTCAGTAGGAACTCTGGAAATGATACCTCTCTCCGACTCACACATAAAGTAAAAGGGATGCCTAAGTTGACACTACCTGCTTCCAAACATGTGCAGGGAGTGTAGTATGTGCAGCCCTGCAGCACCACCTAAGGCATGAATGCCATGTGTTAAGCAATATAAAGCAGTGATAAACAGCAATTACCACCATGTAGTATATGCAAACAAAATCGGACACACCAACTAGCACAACTGTGGTCAATGTTCAGTAATATTCGGCAACGTCCAGCAATGTTGGTGAATATTGAGCAATGTCGGACAAGCCTGGTCTAAGTAGGGCATAGCTGAACAAAAGCCAACATGCTCATAGTTGCTTAACAGGCCCTTAAGCAGTCTGGTCTGCTCAGTATGAAAATATAAAGCAGTGATGGGCCTCAAACCCAGGATACTGTGCACTATAGCCAAAGTACTGAACCACGAAACCATGACAGTATTGCGGTGGTCCACTTGTATGACGGAATGTTGATAAGTCTATGCAAAGTATTCCATGGAAATACTGCAGGCACAGCATAATCCATGTCAAGTTATGACACAAAGGTGAGTCCTGCAGTAAGAACAGAACCTGACTTTCAACACACACAGTATAAATGTTAATATTGGTCATGTTCACACACATCAGCAAATGTAGTGGACCTTGGATAGCAACATACTGAAGGATCACACTGGGCATGTTCACACACTTGAATAAATGAGACAAATGTCAGGCAACAAAACATGGAATGTCAGAACTGGGCATGCTCACACACTTAGGCCATGTCTGAGTACAGCAGTGGGCCACGCATATCTGGCAGTTGCATGTGTTACCCCAGGAACCTGTCACTATACAGCAATCCACCCTGTGCACACAGTTATATGACAACAGACACATCCATAGTATAGTGGAACCCTGTCATAATCAAACATGTTCTGCAGATACTGAAGTTCTTCATGGAAACTGGTAAAGCAAAGATGATAAAGACCTGCAAACAGTATCAGCAATAAACATTGTGTATCTTGAACATTAGCATAGGATCAGAGGTCGATACTAGGTTAACTGCCCTAGGGCATGTACAAGCCTAGCCAGAGTGTGTTTGGCATTCACAACCCTGTCAGATTACTACACTGTGTGTGTGAATAGTAGGTCACACAAGATAGCCCATGTACATTTATGCTAGTGTGCCTCTGTCTAGCAGGGACACAGAAAATATCCCAGGGGTAAATATGCAATCACCCATACAGTCGTCAAGATATCTCCAGTAGGTGGTCAGTGAGTGGCTCTGCCTTTGTGAAACTGGGATTACATTCTCTAGTGAGTGGAACCTCTGGGATAAGAATCTGTCCCTCCACAATGTCCTATTAACATCTGTGCTGAGGTATACGTCCCTGCAGTGTGTAGCTCCATGGGAGTTGGATATCCTGAGGAGGAGCATGTCCAGTAATTCTAGTTTGGGTATAGCTGTAAACAACAGGCACACATCATATCTGAGTAGGTGGTAAGCGACTGAGTAGAGCTGGAGTTACTGAACTATGCAGGGCATCTGTGTGAGTCACTAGATCTGATTGGTGAGGACCGTCCATGGCCTGTACAGTCGCTGCAGGTGTCAGGTAAGGTACACCCCAAATGTGGCATTGTAACCAAGCATGGATGTGATGAGTATAGGGGCACAATGACCTCACTCAATCTAGATGTGAAACCATATGGGATAAGGTGGCACACATAGAAGGTGTGTCCAACCACTTTGGCAATGTGAATGTTAAAGGCGACAGTACGAACAAGTCATGTCCCCAAACCCCTAACAACTCCTACCATGTGTAATGGAGTACTACCTATGTGGTAATGTGTGGGCATGTTGTTACTCCCAAAGGAGATGACTATGCAACTAATGGCATTTAGCTGTAGGCCATGGCTCAGGCACCAGTCATCCATCTCTGTGAGACCCTGATTGAGTATGCATGTGGCAGCTGGAGAGTTGATCATGGCACCCAGTTTGCAGACAAGTGCAAACATGTTCAGCCATATTCCCCTTGTGATAGCCTGTACGTAAGACAAATATATACTGAACAAGAGAGATCCCAGAACCAAGCCATGTGGGATGCCATGTGTAACTGGTGTATAGTCAGACATGGCACCTGCAATTCTGACCATGTGGGTGCTGTCCCTGATCTAGGTATCAATCCATTGTGTGAGATATGTGTCCAAATTGACGCTGGTGAGCCTATGCATAATGGCCCAGTGGGTTATTGTGTTGAATGGTTTTGCAAGGTTCAGGTAGGCTGTGTGGACAGCCATCCCTATGTCGATAGACCTGTTAGCCATTTAAAGAATACCTGCAGGTTCAAGAGGTGAGATCTGCCCACAACAATGCTGAAATGAGTAGGACACAGTGTCTGTAGGTTCCCGATGTCTATGTGTAGGAGTCCTATGACAATATGCTCCATAGCTTTGCAGAACAGGCTACATAGGCTTATAGGGCAATATTGTCTGTGGTCCGTTGTGGCACCAACTCTGTGGAGTGGAACCACTGTCGCAGTACGCCATTCCTTGGGTACATATCCTGTGGTAACTCCGATATTGAACAGTGATGTAATGTGTGGGTTGCGTTTGTCATGATGCTCGTGTATGATGCAGGCTGGGACACCATCTGGTCACATTGATACTGTGATGTACACTGTGGGGAGGGCAGCACTCACCTGTTACTGTGTGATGTCAGGGAGGTTATACTCTGTTGGGATGGATAGTTGCTCCTTAGGGGGGATGGGTGGGAGACATCTGTACTGAACCTGTTTGCCAGGATGTAGGCAATGCCAGTGGGCTCAGGGTAGGTTTAGTCAGCATTCAGTAACGCACAGCATATCAATGAGTGCCCACCCAGGTTCCTGACATAACTGAAGAAGGCCGTGTGATAGTCCTACATGTCAGGTGCAATTGTCTGGTAGAAGCGGCCCTTAGACAAGTCCATGAGTTATTGTAGCTGTCTGCTAGCACAGATCACAGATGCCTTCCCAGTCTGGGATTGTGCTCTATCATGTAGTAGCATCCTTCTGATGTTGTACAGCTTATTAATGGCTGGGGTCTACCAGACAGGTCCCCTGCCATTGTAGTAGTGGGTCTTGTTGTTATTTGGGATAGCACAATCCTTGCAGTCCACTAGGTGTCCATAGAATATGTATGTAAAGGATGCAGCAGTGTGAGCTGTATATCCCACTGTTTCAGTATCTCTGAAGGATACCACCTTGCTTTGGTGAAGTGAGATGTTGGCTCATGAGAAGTTCACCAAGATTACCCAGGATGGGTGTGTGGAGGGTATATGTATGTCCTGTGAGATACATGTATGTTCTGACCTTACCAATGAGGGGTATATCGGTGGTGTGGAACATTGAGTCCCCATGTTGGTGATGAGCAGGTCCAATATGTATTCCCCCTTGTGGCTGTGCTGACTGGTTGTGCCAAAGCATATGAGTCCACAAATTGTAGTGACTGTTGGGTGAGGTTGTCGGGGCTTGAGTAGTATCCCCAGTCAATATGTGTGTATATGAAGCCACACAATATAATGGTGTCTGTGGAGACCTTCATATTCTCCATAGTTCCCAGAAAAGCTGAGTGTGGTTCCTGAGTTTGGGAGTGTGTTCTGTAGCAGGCAACAAACTGAAAGGCAGTATTGCACAATGGTAGTTGTATATGTATGGTCTGTGATGCTTTGTGTAGTGCTACTAACCTAGAGGTGTGTGTATCTGTGATGTATATGGATACTCCCCCTAGTTGTGTTGTCTGTTCCAAGTCTTGTTGTCAGACAGCATGGTATGAAACATAACCTGGTAGTGCTGGTGTGCATAAGTGAGCCTGAAACAGGTGTCTGTCAGTGCACAGATATTGCTCTCCTCCATACTGAGGAGCGTCCTGAGTGGCCACAATATGAGGTTAACACAACTGTTATTGAGCAGCATTACCCTTAGTTTCATTTAACCTGTAATGTCTATGGAGGTGGGTTTGTCTTCTGAGCCCTACTTAAAAAGGCACTCTGGTGGTAGCAAGAGCCTTAGCCAGCATACCAAAGTCCAAGGGTGACAGGTGCAAGCTGTCCATAGTGAAGCTATGTGGCATGTTGAGCATGTCACCATACGCTGACAGACACTGTATCCCCTATGAATGAAACAAATTTGTTAGCCAACTGTTAAATGTGATATGTGTGTCCGTATACTGTGACATCATAATTGGTGGGTATAAGATGCTAGACAAGGTCAGGGTCATACTGGCCTGGGCTACATGATCAGAGTGTACCTCCATGTATCGTGTCATGTGGTCCAGGGAGTAACGTCTGAGGTTACACATACCAGTATGGACAATGATGGTGCCAGTCTTGTACTTGCTTTGGAGTGACCTGACTGCCTGTGTTATGCGGCAGATCTTGGCACCCAACAGACAGCCCAAAGAGACTATTCCCTTGTCAGGGCTGCTGAGTAGTACATCAGTGTGTCTAAACATAAGTGTCGCCTATTACAAGTGTATTAGGTGTGTTGTTTAGCCCGAAGGGCAGTGACTGTGTGGCACACTAACATTGTGAACTTTGTGATATGTGGGTATTATAGTGGGGTAGCAGGTGTGTGTGTGTGTCTGCTTTGGAGGTCTCTGCTGCTTAGGTAGAGTACATTTACAGCATCCGAGTATGTCAATGTATGCTAATGTGGTTTGAGTGCTGTTGCTAGAGGATATGTGAGACTGATATGTGGTGTGTGTGGTTACCTTCACCACCTGATAGACTGTGCCAGTCATGGGTCGAGAGAGTTCAGCTCCCTGTATGTCTATATAGGTGCATCTCACACATATATCTGAGTTTGTCGGGAGGAGGAGAGGATTGTCTGTGTACAAGAGGCAGATGTGACATTGTGTCAGTATCACAATATCCACCAGCTGGACTGAAGAGTACACACAAAACAGACCCCTGGACATGCCAGGATATTATCATGGCATACTCTGTAGCCTGATCACAAAGGATCAGTATGGTGTTAAGCATGTAAAAGAGTATAACAGGGATTAGTGCTCATGTTCGTTAGTGTTTTGTAAAGAGGAGCTGAGAAGGAGTCCAGACTGAATCATGACACCTCCTTCAGCTATGTCATAAATATCAATGTACACCCATATATGTCCTGAGTCAGGGCCAACTGTACCTGAGTGTCAATGCCGACATCATGACAGACAGGCCCATATGTACATACCCATCCCCCACTAACAATAGTCCACATCATCCTACCAGGAGATATCACATGTAGAATGGATGAGCAGCTACCCCCACTGCCAAAAGCATGGCAGCAGGTGGAATACATTGATTCCCAATATGTGTCATGCACAAACTACAGAACAAACAGATCATGCACCTGAACAGTCAGCTGAGCCGCACCCCCTACACAGGATGTGGAACCGTTGAATGTGTCACAGCTACATATGGCACTCCCCACAAGTGTTGGTGCACAACACACCATGGGAAGTCAAGTCCAGTACGCCTATGAGGTCTGATCTGCAAGGTCATGGAGTCCATCATGGTTGCAGTCATAAAGAGAGCTATTGGAAGCTGACACACACACAACCCTACCAACTGTGGTATGTTCATATGCGGATCATGGTTCCCAAACATGCTAGACTGTTTGCAAGGCCGCCACCCAGGACATACATCAATGAACACATCTACACATGTGTCACATAGGTTCATAGGTTCATAGGTTCATATTAGGCTATCTGCCCAGAGGCATTTATAAGCCTAGCCCAAGTGTGTTTGGCTTTCGCCTCCCTTTGATTTGAGTTTACCGAGCCCTTACTAAGGTTAGTTTACCATGCCTCTGTCTAGTAATGACACTGAAGTAATCCCCGGGGTAAACCTACGATCCCCCATCCACTCATCTAGATTTTTCTTGAAGAGAGTCAGTGAGGGGCTTTGTATAACATGGACTGGGATTTTATTCCAGAGCAAGGGGAGCCTCTGGATTATGAATCTGTCCCTCCAACATGTTCTGTTTATTTCTGTGCTGAGGTTCAGATCCCTCGAGCGCATAGCTCTAAGGGATTTGGATTTTCTGAGGTGGAGCAAGTTCATTAATTCTGGGTTGGACATAGCTTTACATGTCAGGCATAGATCGCCTCTAAGTAAGCGGTACGCAACTGAGTAGAGCTGGAGTTTAAGCCGCGTATGGCATCTGTTTGAGTCCCTTGACTCTTTTTGTGAGGTACTTTTGGGGTCTTTCTAGTTGCTGCAGGTGTCGGTTTAGGTACATCCCAAAAGGGGCATTGTATTCTATTATGGGCCTAATTAGGGCTGCATAAAGGGGCACTATGACCTCCTTTGATCTAGATGTGAATCCTTTCATGATAAGGTGGGCTATGTAGAAGGTTTTTATAACCACTTTGGCAATGTGGTTATCAAAGGAGAGATTACTATCAACTTGGGTCCCTAGATCCCTGATTACTTCCTCCGTGCTTAATGGGTTTCCTCCTATGTGATAATTTGTGGGTACTTTGTTTTTGCCAAAGGGTATGACTATACACTTTTTGGAATTAAGCTTTAGTCCATGGCTCTGGCACCAGTTATTTGTCTCTGTGAGATCTTTTTGAAAGATGCTCATGTCAGCTGGAGAGTCTATTATGGCTCCCAGTTTGCAGTCATCTGCGAACTTGGTCAGCCACAATCCTTCCGTGTTAGCCTGTACCTCAGAGAAATATATACCAAACAAGAGAGGTCCCAGGACTGAGCCCTGTGGGACTCCACTTGTGACCGGTTTTAAGTCAGACATGGCTCCAGCAATTCGGACTCCATGGGTTCTGTTTTTGAGCCAGTTTGCAACCCATCTTGTGACATAGGGGGTTATATTTAGGCTGGATAGCTTATCTATGATGCCCGAGTGGGGTATTGTGTCAAATGCCTTAGCGAGGTCCAGATAGGCTGTGTGGACTACCTTCCCTTCATCTATGGCCTTGGTGACGGATTCAAAGAAGTCGACCAGGTTCAAGAGGCAGGATCTTCCCTTTACAAAGCCGAATTGGGTAGGATCCAGTGTCTGTAGGTCCCCAATGTCATTGTTTATGAGTTCCATGATGATCCTCTCCATAGCCTTGCAGACTAGGCTAGTCAGGCTTATGGGGCGGTAGTTTCCAGGGTCTGTTGAGGTACCACCTTTGTGGAGAGGGACCACTGTTGCTGTACACCATTCATTGGGTACATATCCTGTAGTAAGGCTGAGATTATACAGCATTTTTTCATGAGGATTTAATTCTTCTTGGAGTTCATGTAGTACGCAGCCCGGGACACCGTCTGGTCCCATTGATGCAGTGTTTTTTGCTTTGGAGAGGGCGGCTTTCACCTGAGCATCTGAGATGCTAGAGGGGCTACACTCTGCTGGGATAGATATTTGCTCTTTTGGGGGGAGATGTTTGCACTAAACCTGTCTGCCAGGATGTTGGCGATGTCTGTGGGTTCCGTGAATTTTTTGTCATTTAGAATTAACTCTGAGCATATCGGGGAGTTGCACCCCAGGTTCCTAACATAGCTGAAAAAAGCCTTGTGATTATCCTTAGTGTCTTGTACAATTTTTTTCTCGAAGCTTGCCTTTGAGGATTTTATGAGGGATCATAATTTTTTGCTAGTACTGATCGGAGATGCCTTCCCTTTTAGGGATTTTGCTCTATCATGTAGTAGCTTCCTTCTTCTGTTGTATAGCTTGTTTATGGCTGGGGTCCACCAGGCTGGACGCCCGCCTTTGGATGATTGGGCCTTGGTTTTGTTTGGGATAGCATGATCTATGCATTCCTGGAGGTGTCCATAGAATGCATTTATATAGGATTTAGCTGTTTGGGCCGTAGTTTCCCTTGGCCCGGGGGCCTTGAAGGATTCCACCTCTGTTTTGAGAAGTGCGAAGTTCGCTTTTGAGAAGTTTTTCACTGTGGTTTTCTGGGCTGGGGCTGGGGAGGGGTTTTGGATGTCTAGTGAGATTAATTTGTGGTCTGATCTTACCAATGAGGGGTTTACTTCTGGTATGGAGCACAGAGTCCCCATGTTGGTGATGGTCAGGTCGAGTATGTTATCCCCCCTTGTGGGGGTGGTGACTAGTTGTTCCATGGTGTTTGAGTTTATAAATTCCAGGAACCTTTGGGCTAGGGTGTTGGGGCTTGAGTAATGCTCCCAGTCTATGTTTGGGTAGTTGAAATCACCCAATATGATGGTGTTTGGTGAGATCTTCATGTTCTCCAATGTTTTCAGAAAAGCTGAGTGGGCTTCCTGATTTTGAGAGGGTGGTCTGTAGCATGCTATAAATTGAAACGCAGTTTTGCCCACTGTTAGTTGCACATGGATGGTCTCCGATGCTTTGTGCAATGCCACTAACCAGGAGGTGTGAGTATCCTTGATAAAAATGGATACTCCCCCTCCTTTTGTGGTTCGGTCCGAGTTTTGGGGCCGAAATGCATGGTATGAGGTATAACCTGGTAGTGCTGGGGTGCTCTCTGGAGCCTTGAACCAGGTTTCTGTCACTGCACATATGTCGATGTTCTCCATGCTGAGGAGAGCTTCGAGTGCATGCATCTTGAGGTTTACACTTCTGGCGTTTAGCAGCATTACCCTTTGTTTTTTGTTCAATGTGCTGTTTATGGAGGTGGGTTTGTCTTTTGAGCCTTGCCTAAAAAAGGCACTATGGGGTGGCAAGAGCCTTTGCCAATATCTGAGAACCCAGAGGTGACAGGTGCTAGCCATCCCTAGCGAAGCAACATGGCTTGTCGAGCATGTCATCCCAGGCTGACAGACACTGGATCCCCTTTGAATGACACCAAAATTTTAGCCAATTGTTAAAAATCAATCATTTTTGTCTTTGTACTGCGGCATCATTCTAGGTGAGGGTAGTATGCTACTAAAGGTCAGGGTCATACCGGCCTGGGCTACTTGATCAGAGAGCTCCTCTATGTCTCTTTTCATGTAGTCGAGGGAGGTACGTCTCAGGTCATTCACACCAGCATGTACTATGACTGAATCATATTTGTACTTACTTTGAAGTGACCTGAGTGCTTGCGTTATGTGGTGGATCCTAGCGCCCGACAGACAGCTCACTGTGACCTTCTCTTTGTTCAGCCTGGTGAGCGGGACATCAGTGTGTCTGACTATAGAATCACCTATTACGAGTGTATCAGGTGTGTTGTTTAGCCTTAAGGGCTGTGATTGCTTGGCACATTGACTTTGTGAACTATGTGTTGCACGTGAGTTGTTCTGTTGTAGCAATTGCGTGGATGTCTGCTTTGGAGGTCTCTGCTGCTTTGGCAGATTTCTATTTAAAGCCTCCAAGTATGTTTTTGTGTGTTTATGTGTTTGGTTTGCTGATGTTGTAGGACTATGTGAGACTGGATTTGTGTTGTGTGAGGTTACCTTCTCCTCCTGACTGGTTACACTAGTTCTGAGTTGGGAGAGTTCAACCTCCAGTTTGGCTATAAAATTGCATCTCTCACATATATTTGAGCCTGTTTGGAGGAGGAGAGGGTTGTCCTTGTACATGAGGCAGTTGTAACATTGCCTCAGGATTCCCAGATTTACCAGCTGGACTGGAGAGGAAACCATTAACTGACCTTTGGACATGCTAGAGTAATATAGGGATCTCTTTTCACTGAATTAAAAGGACCAATGGGGGACGAGGTGACCGTAAAAAGTCTATGAGGATGTAGTGCTTTTAGTTTATTAGTGCTAAGTAGTAAGATTGCTTTTTGTGCAAGTGCTGGGCCTTAGATTGAGTATAGGGTGTTTAATTTGAGAGACTAGAGCAGTTCTAAGGGAAAAAGTGAAGAGCACACTTTGTGGAGCCGGGAATAGTTTAAACCCAATTAACCGCTGCTGCCCGATGCTGTGCTATGCACACAATCATGCAAAGCCGAGTTAGAGCAAGTTTTTTATGCAGGGAACTTCAAAGAGCTAGAAATGGCCCAAAACGGCCAATTACTACAGATTCTTGTGCTGAGGTCACTCCTTCAAGGGCAGATAGGCTGCTCAAGGCTCCCCACTCCCACTGGTGAGCAATGAAACTTCTTTTTGTCCATGTAAGGAAATGGGCAACACAGGAACTATCCAAGAGTCTCGAATACATCCAAGCATGTATGAGGACTATTCTAGCCTAGGAAAGGCGGGAAACAAGGATATTTTTTTTTGTTTTTTTTTTTCTTTTTTTAGGTAAACAGCAGATAATTCACAGTATACTTTATGCACAGGCTAGCGCACTTGATTGGGCAGCCTCGACAGTTAAAAAATACAACAAACAAACTATTTAGCAAGTGCAGGTAATGAGGACACAAAAAACAGCTTAGAACAGTTTAAACAGCAGTGTAGCTCACTTTTCAGTGAGAACAGATGGTCGCACAGGTAGAGACAGAAAAATATATTTAAATCTGGATAGCAGTAACTCTTTGCTTTTCTCCGCTGCTAGCACCACTCTACAGGACCACGAGGAGCTGTAGCTGAGTAGTATAAGTGAAAAAACCTGGCCTAGGCGGGTTTTTTATGCAGGGAACTTCAAAGAGCTAGAAATGGCCCAAAACGGCCAATTACTACAGATTCTTATGCTGAGGTCACTCCTTCAAGGGCAGATAGGCTGCTCAAAGCTCCCCACTCCCACTGGTGAGCAATGAAACTTCCTTCTATCCAAGTAAGGAAATGGGCAACACAGGAACTATTCAAGAGTCCCGAATACAGCAAAGCCTGTATGGGGACTATTCTAGTCTAGGAAAGGCGGGAAACAAGGATATTTTTTTTTTACTTTGAATAGCCCTTTATCAACATCCCAGACACATGTAGTATCCACAAAACCAAGAAGCTGTGCATAAATATGTGTTGACTTATGACGGAATGTCAATGTGTCCACAGATAGATCACACAAGGTAAGGATACTGAGGTCATGTTCAAGCTGTTGACACCTGCTGACCCACATGGACCATTCCTAGAATGGCATAAAGCAAAGTGTACACACATCACCATGTCCAGTTTGATGATGTCACCATCCTACAAATACTGCAGGAGAAGAGAAACCAGCCAGTCAAGCAAATAGCATGCTGTGTTAGTGTGTGTCTTTCCTTAATATCATAACATAGTTAGGTGGGGGTTTGACTCCTGCAAACAATGAGTGTGTATGTGTGCAATTGTCTTTGAAAGAAGTGCCCTTTTTGGAAACTGTGAAAACTCAGTAAAGGAGGTACACTCCTCTTTGGAAAGTCTGATGATGTCACCATCCTACAAATACTGCAGGAGAAAGAAAACCAGCCAGTAAAGCAAATAGCGTGCCGTGTTAGTGCGTCTCTCTTTCTAGTATCATAACATAGTTAGGTAGGGGGTTTGAATTTGGCAAACAGTGAGTATGTGTGCAATTGTCTTTGAAAGGAGTGCCCTTTTTGGAAACTGTGAAAACACACTAAAAGAGGTACATTCCTCTTTGGAAAGTCTTATGATGTCACCATCCTACAAATACTGCAGGAGAAAGGGAACCAGCCAATAAAGTAAATAGCGCACTGTGTTAGTGCGTCTCTCTTTCTAGTATCATAACATAGTTAGGTAGGGGTTTGAATCCTGCATACAGCAAGTGTATGTGTGCAATTGTCTTTGAAAGGAGTGTCCTTTTTGGAGATTGTGAAAACACACTAAAAGTGGTACATTCCTCTTTGGAAAGTCTGATAATGTCACCTTCCTACAAATACTGCAGGAGAAAGGAAAACAGCAAGTAAAGCAAATAGCATGCCATGTTAGTGCGTTTCTCTTTAGTATCATAACATAGTTAGGTAGGGGTTTGAATCCTCCAAACAGCGAGTGTGTGTATGTGTGCAATTGTCTTTGAAAAGAGTGCCATTTTTTGGAGACTGTGAAAACACACTAAAAGAGGTGCATTCCTCTTTGGAAAGTCTGATGATGTCACCATCCTACAAATACTGCAGGAGAAGGAAAACCAGCAACTAAAGCAAATAGTGCACTGTGTTAGTGTGTCTCTTTCTAGTATCATAACATAGATAGGGGTTTGAATCATGCAAACAGTGAGTGTGTGTATGCGTGCAATTGCCTTTGAAAGGAGTGTCCTTTTTGGAGACTGTGAAAACACACTTAAAGTGGTACTTTCCTCTTTGGAAAGTCTGATGATGTCACCATCCTACAAATACTGCAGGAGAAAGGAAACCAACCAGTAAAGCAAATAGCGCGCCGTGTTATTGCATCTTTTTCTAGTATCATAACATAGCTAGGTAGGGGCTTGAATCCTGCAAATAGTGGGTGTGTGAGTGTTTGTGTGCAATTGTCCTTAAAAGAAGTGCCCTTTTTGGAGACTAAAAACACACTAAAAGAGGTACATTCCTCTTTGGAAAGTCTGATGATGTCCCCATCCTACAAATACTGCAGGAGAAGAGAAACCAGCCAATAAAGCAGATAGTGCACCATGTTAGTGCGTCTCTTTCTAGTATCATAACATAGTTAAGTAGGGGTTTGAATTCTGCAAACAGTGAGTGTGTATGTGTGCAATTGTCTTTGAAAGGAGTGCCCTTTTTGCAGACTGTGAAAACTCAGTAAAGGAGGTACATTCCTCTTTGTAAAGTCTGATGATGTCACCATCCTACAAATACTGCAGGAGAAAGGAAACTTGTTAATAAAGCAAATAGCGCGCCGTGTTAGTGCGTCTCTCTCTCTCTCTAATATCATAACATAGTTAGGTAGGGGTATGAATCCTGGAAACAGTGTGTGTGCAATTGTCTTTGAAAGGAGTTCACTTTTTGGTGACTGTGAAAACACACTAAAAGAGGTACATTCCTCTTTGGAAAGTCTGATGATGTCACCATCCTACAAATACTGCTGGAGAAAGAAGACCAGCCAATAAAGCAAATAGCGTGCCATGTTAGTGCGTTTCTCTCTCTCTCTCTAGATATCATAACATAGTTAGGTAGAGATTTGAATACTGCAAACAGTGTGTGTATGTATGCAATTGTCTTTGAAAAAGTCCCCTTTCTGGAGACTGTGAAAACACACTAAAAGAGATACATTCCTCTTTGGAAAGTCTGATTATGTCACCATCCTACAAATACTGCAGGAGAAGGAAAACCAGCAAATAGCGCACCGTGTTAGTGTGTTTCTCTCTAGTATCATAATATGGTTAGATAGGGGTTTGAATCCTGCAAACTGTGAGAGTGTGTGTATGTATGCAATTGTCTTTGAAAAAGAGTCCCCTTTCTGGAGACTGCAAAAACACACTAAAAGAGGTACATTCCACTTCGGAAAGTCTGATGATGTCACCATCCTACAAATGCTGCAGGAGAAAAGAAACCAGCCAGTTAAACAAATAGTGTGCCATGTTAGTGCGTTTTTCTCTAGTGTCATAACATAGTTAAGTAGGAGTTTGAATCTTGCAAACAGTGAGTGTGTGGGTGTATGTGTGCAATTGTCTTTGAAAGGAGTGCCCTTTTTGGAGACTGGGAAAACTCAGTAAAAGAGGTGCATTCCTCTTTGGAAAGTCTGATGATGTCACCATCCTACAAATACTGCAGGAGAAAGGAAACCAGCCAGTAAAGTAAATAGCGCACCGTGTTAGTGTGCTTTTCTCTAATATCATAACATAGTTAGGTAGCAGTTTGAATCCTGCAAACAATGAGTGTGTATGTATGTAATTGTCTTTGAAAGGAGTGCCCTTTTTGGAGACTGTGAAAACACACTAAAAGAGGTACATTCCTCTTTGGAAAGTCTGATGATGTCACCATCCTACAAATACTGCAAGAGAAGAGAAGCGAGCCAGTAAAGCAAGTAGTGCACCTTGCTAGAAGAGAAGCGAGACAGTAAAGCAAGTAGTGCACCTTGCTAGTGCGTCTCTCTCTAGTGTCATAACATAGTTAGGGAGAGGTTTGAATCCTGCAAACAGTGTGCGTATATGTAGGCGATTGTCTTTGAAAGGAGTGCCCTTTTTTGGAGACTGTGAAAACACACTAAAAGTGGTACATTCCTCTTTGGAAAGTCTGATGATGTCACCATCCTACAAATACTGCAGGAGAAGAGAAACCAGCCAATAAAGCAAATAGCATGCTGTGTTAGTGCATCTTTCTCTAGTATCATAACAAAGTTAGGTAGGGGTTTGAATCCTGCAAACAGTGAGTGTATGTGTGCAATTGTCTTTGAAAGGAGGGCCCTTTTTTGAGACTGTGAAAACACACTAAAAGAGGTACATTCCTCTTTGGAAAGTCAGATGGTGTCACCATCCTACAAATACAGCAGGAGAAGGAAAATCAGCCAGTAAAGCAAATAGCGTGCCGTGTTGATGCGTCACTCTCTACTATCATAACATAGTTAGGTAGGGATTTGCATCCTGCAAATGCTGACTGTGTGTGTGTCACTGTTGGTGAACACGGTGTGGGTTTTGCTTTTACTATGGTATGACATAGTATGATGACAACAGTAAGTGCATTGCAGACATCAGGTATCTGCATGGCAAATATATATGTGTACATGTCCCCTCAATCAGTACATAGGTGTGAAGCCTGCATACTACATGAATACATTTATTTCCATTGACAGGTTGTGCCGCTGCTTCTCGGATCGTAGGTCACATATGTATGTATGTGACACGGCCGTCCACTGTCGTGTTCTGTGGCCAAGGTCATCTGTAGCACACACACCCATGACAGTTACTTAAGAGTAGTGTGAGTGGGGGTATATGCCTGGGGTATATGTCAGACATGGTCATACACAACAAAGTCTGCCAAGAATGGACAGTCTTTATAGGTGTATGACTGCCTTGTGGATATGCATTCAGGCCTCTAATGTCTTATGTGATACACCTTGGGACTCCACAATACCTATGGATATGTGGATACCAAGGGACACATGACATAACATGGGTCTGTATGTACACAATGGTACCCGACATACATGTTGAGGGTTACCACCTGTGTGGTACTGATGGGATAGTATGTTTAGTACATGAGGATGACTATGCCATAGTCGGCATACTGCTATGCAGCATGTATCACACAACAGGTATCTGTCTGTATGATACCCTTGTGTTGGATATGCGTCCCATCCAGGGAATGCATTGCAGGCCAATCCATGCATTCTCAGATTTGGATGGACACATCCCTAGTGTGTCTGCATGTACCTAAGGGGGCTATATGACACGCAGGTGTGGTCACAGTAATGGGTAGTGGTCATCACCACTGGTTAGTGTTATAGTGTAGCACCGGAAGGATCCAATTGACACTGGATTCCCTACTACTGTGTGTCATTTGTCAGGACATCATCCAATGATTGCTTATAGTCATGCTGTTGAGGTTGTGTATACTACCAGACCACAAATCATTGACTGATATTAACGGTATCACCCGCAGCATAGTGTCAACCCATGTCATACACACGTCTACCCATGTTATTACATAACTGTAGTAAAATGCATACTGGTCATTGAAAGATGCAATGAGATGTTAACAATGTGTACGACAGGGTATGCCACACGTCCCATGTGTCCACTATGCACGTACATCCAGACAGTGCGCACCCACCATGTTCACAGATGTATACTTGCTAATCTGTACTGCACACATCACACACGTACTGTCCACTTACTAACACATGCTGGCAACACATCACACATCAGCCAAGTGGCACATGGGTGGATAATACATACTCAGACCTAACAGTGGTGTAAACAATGCTACACTGACAATCAAAGCTTTGATGCATAATGTCTGCTCAGATATACCTACAAGGATGTAGTTACACTTCGTTGTTGACAACTCGCTATTATTGCTACACTGCTATAGTGTCACCCTGTGCATCAGCACCATGTTAGCCTGTCCCTCCATTGATAATGCAGATGACAGGAGGTGACACAGGTATCATCATATGCACAGGGCATTTTGTTGTTGGCCAGAGCCTGACATTGACCCATCCAATCGACATGTCTGTGTGTGTGTGTGAGGGACAACAGTACAGCATGGGCCAATGTTGATGTAATGTGTGTGTGTGTATGTGTGAGCCCTAGTTGTTTGGTTAATTTGTGTGTGTCTGCATGCACACAGCTGCACCATGTGGCTGCCATATACAGCGGTTTGTGGGACAGCCACAGACTGTACCTGCTTGGCTGTACAGATCCCTGTCTCTGGCCATGGACACAGTACCTGTGCCTGGCAGGGGTACTATGGACAGTATCGGGTACCAACCCTGACTGGGTACTGTCATCAGAGGCAGAGGTATGAAGACTGGACCCATGTCCCTGTTGGTATTGGCCAGAGCCACGTGCACGTGGTCTACTGGGACGGACAATGGACAGGCCAGCCCCAGCATTGCTGGAGCTGGTACTGCCACTATGGGAGCAGCTGTGAACTGGGGGCCATCCGCGACCACTGCCAGCTGTTGCTGTTGCTGGCATGCGTCGACGTCGCAACCATCCCGCATGGTCCTGGCTCAAGGAAGACATGTTGTGGAGGGCATCTATTGTCTCCTCCCAACGTCTATCAATGATCTCGGTGTACATCCGGATGGCACCGGCAAGGTCACGGATGCTGTCTTTGATAGCGGTGTAATGTGCCCTCTGTGACCTAAGTCCCTTCCTGGTGTACCATTCCATACATGCCAGAGCCTGCATTACAGCCCAGAACATAGTGGTCATTGTAAGGCCTGTGAGGGCATGCCTGTCAGGGGCAATACATCCAGTGGTGCTCCCCCGAGAACCCCTGGACCTCCGCCTATGTGGTACCATTCCGGGTCTACTGCTATGGCTGCTGTGAGGGGATGCAAGTGCCATGGGTACCACACTCTCCTGGTCAATGCCAACTGTATACTGTCCCTCCCCTATGGCCATTGGTGGTGAGGGATGTAATGGCAGCATGAGTGTGCACATAGATGGGGTTGAACGCTGTGTACTGTCGATTGGCGGACCAACGACAGACCCTGTCAAATCTCCCTGTGCCAAAATACATGTGTCATCATCACCACTATCTGTGGCAGTGGCTTCAGGTCGCCTGATGCTTTCGGCAACCCTTACCTCAGCACCTGTGAGTGGAAGACAGGAAACACATGTTATGGTCTGCACATGCACACATGCACACATGCACACAGGAAGACAGGAACACATGCACACAGGAACACATGTACACAGGAACACATGCACACAGGAACACAGGAACACATGCACACTCCTCACTACAGCAGATACACACACACAACAGAAATCCAAATCATACTCAATACTGGTTGAAGGTGGGTGACAGTATCACAAGGTAAGCAGTCACATCACACGTGTCAGCATGCAGAATAAGTGTTGATCAAGTCCATGCAGTGTGAGCGTAGACAGCCATAGTTAATGACAGTGTAGATGGCTGTGGTGCATGTGTGTACATGTTCAGTGATTGCCTACACCCTGAAACACAATGTGTACAAGGACACAACATTTCTGTGCAAGTATTATAAGCTCTGCAATGTCCTGTGCACCATCACACACAGGTATACATACCATGGCTACATGTGTCACCTGTGTGTCACATGGATTTCCATGTCTGATTGCAGTACCTGTGTCTGTAGCAGATAATTGTATACACAGGTGTAGCACATGCATGCTATGTACACACATGGGATGAGTGGTGCATGTATAAGTGATGGGATAACAATCCTGGACATGGCCATTGTAACAGTATGGGGTGTAGTACCATTAACCATCATCATCATGCATCATGTGGTCACTCATGGCCACTAAAGTGTGCTAGACCACCGCCTAGCGTGCTGTACCTGAACAGCAGTGCCGTGGCTAAGTTCACAATTACACAGCCACATTGCACAAGGGTGTGTGAGGTGCCCAATAGGGAGCATTGCCTAACATGACTGTGTTATGTGTTGAGGAGTGTTGCACAACCCCATGCTAGGCCCCTACACCTCAGGTATATTATGTGTGGTGTGTGGATGACATGTGGGATACTGAAGTGTGACCTGGCAGCAGGTGTCCTGTTACACTATGTGTAGCATGTTGAGGTGTACTGCGTATGACAAACGTGTTATGTTGTGTACATGTGTGTCAACTATGCCTATCCAATGTGCAGTACAGTGTTGCCACATTTGTGTCTGATGCTCTGTGCATTGCATGTGATTGAGGCAGCTACTGACATTACTGAGATGTTTCACATCTCACAGCAAACATGCACAGCATGCATTATGCATAGGTGTGTTATGTGTACACGGCCTACACCTCACCTATGACATGCACAGTTCAATATCAAGTTTAAAGTGTTAACACACTCACCAGCATGTAACATCTGCCCTGCTGTCACACCAGAGGGACCTGCAAGAATATGACACAGTTTGTCAGTGGCCACAACTGTGGCATTGCTACTGTAAGTGTGCTAAACTACAGTAGAACAACAGGCATAGGTGTACAGATACTATTCAAATTATCAGTATTGCACACAATAGGCAGCACAACTGCTAAACACAGTACACATCTCACACGTGCATAATCTAACAATACAGGTAACAGTAGTCTACAGCTAGGGCATGTTACCTGCATGCTCCATATCACCATGCTGGGTGGCTCTGGCCTCCATGATGACACATGTGTGATGTTGTTGCTGCTGTAAGCCAGGAGCCACAAAACTTAGCAGCAGTTCCTCCACTCTGGTGAGGGGGGGGTGTATGGCCACCCCACCACCTGTGGCAAGCTGTTGTCTGTGGATATCAGATGCACGCCGCCGGACATGTCTAATTAAATCACTGCAGTGATGGCGTACCTGCTCATATGTCTGGTAATGCATGCCTATGTCATTTACCCGATGAACAAGTTCTTGCCACAGTGCAGTACGCTCCAGCTGGAGCTCGCTGGCCCTGGAAAACAGCAGGGTATAGTGCTGAACCAGGCTGTGGTGGATTTCCTGTTCCTCTGCAGCTGTGTAGCAGGGATTCCTGTGATGAGCCATAATCCTGGAAGACAAGTAAACAATATGTGTGAGCAAGTCATGTGGCATACTTAACATTATACAGTACAGATATTAGTTAACTGCCATATATAGCATTTGTTCATCTGTCAGAGGATACACACATTCAATACCACATATCAGTGCTCAGCCCACAACTGGCTGACAGTGCCTGCCACACTCCATATGACACACCAGTATACACCAGTACTCGGCTCACTATTTGGGATCTAATGCACAGCCTTGCCAGGGGGGTACATACCAAGCTAATGCATGCAGAAATATGTCATCCATTGCAATGAATGTGAAGTACAGTTACAGTATAACCAGTAACCCACCCTAGTCGTTGATGCTATACCCCTACCTAACATATGTGCACAGTTGTTAATATAGCTGGCATACTGCTGTAGCAGAGTATACATGTTGCTAGGTACACACGCAAACCCTGCATCAGACATGTGATTGCAGACATGGTACAGGCATCATTACAAACACATCAGACATTCATACAACACAAATGCATTCTGAGACAGATGAGCATTTCCTGTGTACCTTACAGTACTGTGTGCCCCTACTTACAGATACCTATGCCTGAGGAAAGTAATCTGTGCAGACTACAGGAAACACACAAGACAGTGATACCAGGGAATGTGAACATACACCATACTGTGCTGTTTAGGCCTACAGCTTCGGTGGTACAACAGTTCAAATGTCGGCTGGATTCACCAGCAGTACCACTTACTGAGCATACATGTATTGCTTCAGCCTATGATGGGACACCACAGTCATACACAAGGAACTACGTCACAGCATATACCATCCTAATATGTCTGCATCCCAATAACTGACACATCTTTCTCTGGCCTCACACTTAGGACACAAACGACCATGACAGAAACAACCTCACACTTAGCTATCACACCATTACAGACCTTGCATACAGTCACTGTCACACTCATTCCACCTCACATAGCAGGTATTGCACTGTGTACGTGTCTTTGTGCATTGTGTCATAAGTAGGTAATACGCTATTGTGCCTGGGGCCTACAGCAGCCTAGCCATATGCTACCCTGGCCTTTGACACACATGTAATTAGATTTCACTTCCTCCTGTCAACCAGATACACAGAGGTGATTCCCAGGGCATGTTACCTATCCCCCAGACAATCATCAGGGGTATGTCTGACATCTGCTACTGAGGAACCTTGTTTGTTCATGTTGGGTGGTTTACTCCAAAGTATGGCATATTTGCCAATAGGAGCCTATCCCTGCAGCATGTGTTGTTTAGTGAAGTTGTGGGGATTAGGGACCTAGGCCGTGTAGCCTGGTGGGATTGTGAGGTGTTGACATGGTGGTTGTCTGACTGCTATGGGTGTGGCATACCTCTGTATGTTCGGCAGAGGTAACCTCTGGGTGGCCGGTATGCAACGCACTGTAGCTGTGGTTATGTGAGTCAGTCTGCATAGGGTATATGTTTCAGGGCAGTATTACTCTTTGTGAGGTATGTCTGTGGCCTTTCCACTTGCTGTAGTTGTCATGTGAGATACATATCACATGGGGCATTGTGATGAGTACAAGGAAACACTGACCTATTTTTCCATACATGACACAAAGTTTGTGATGACACGTACCACGTAGACAGATTACAAGACTAGTGTGGCACTGTGAATATCAAAGGGGAGGCTACTGTCCACCTGTGTCCCATGTTCCCTTCTGAGACCTTCAGTGTTAGTCAGGCAACCACCTATCTGGTTGTTAGTGGGTAAAGTATTTTGAAATGGGGTATGGCACTGCAGTATCAACACTGGTGTTCAGTCCATGCCTTGGTCACCAGGCACCTGTTGCAATACGTCTGACCCTGTGTCTCCCTCTCTCACTATATATATATATATATATATATATATATATATATATATATATATATATATATATATATATATAAATATTTATATACATATATACATACATATATACATACATATCTATATACATCCATAGATATCCATATATATCTGTATATATCTATATATCTCTATATATATCTATATATATATATATATATATATATATATATATATATATATATATATATATATATATATATATATATATATATATATATATATATATATATATATATATATATATATATATATACACATATGTATATATCTGTATATCTACATATCTATATATATACACACATACTTGTAAACAGCCACTGCTGTACATATACATGCACATATATGCACATATACTGCCCACCTTTCATGGTGGGAATATCAATTATGGAACAGTTGTGAGACATACAATTATGTAATAATATTGCACAGTGTTGTGCAGAATGCATTTCGCTGTCCTCAGGCCGTATAGCCTTAGCAGACCTCACTGGCTGTAACTCAGTCCCACAGCATTTAACCTCCACATGGCATATACCTGCACTGCTTGCTGTTTTCAATGCCACACACTACAACCTATGTAGATATGTGCACATAGCAACCTTCAAATACATATATATGTCCAGCCTTCACTAACAGTTGCAGTATGTCCCTTTCCCTATGCACATCTGCATATACATATAGATATGGACTGCTACCACATAAGGAGTGTTCACAGAATGTAGAGTACCCTTCAGACACATCATTCGGATGCCAGCAAATACATCTGTGTTACATACCTTACCTTTGTATTTCTCACCTCAGTCTGTTGTACCTGTTTTTTTTTACTTGTTTAGGCTGGTGTCTTCCACTGCCTCTGTTTGTTTTGTTTTTTTTTTTTTTTGGTTGGTTGGTGTCTCCAACAGCCTCTGTTGTTATTTATTGGGTTGGACTCCAACTGCCTCTGTTTGTTTGTTTGTTTGTTTGTTTGTCTGTCTGTCTGTCTCTCTCACTCGCTCTCTCTCCAGTTGCTGCAATAATATTATTGCATGTGTGGACAGCAAGTACAGGCTGCTTTTGTAGGTATATGCACATGTGCATGTGATGGCCTCTGCACCAATTGGTGCCCACCATTTAGTAATTGCATGCAGCCTGCTGTGTGGTAATTGCAGTTCTCACTGTGATTTCAGGACACTGCTATAAAATGATAGGTTAGGTAGGCATAGGCCTTTCAGTTTTGCAAGGTGGGGACCATGCTAGTTTGCTGTAGACACTGTTGGTCAGTCCGAAGGTTGGTATATGTCTCATATCTGAAGCCGGGTTGTAGCCAGTGAAATGCATGTCGTACTGAAACCTGACTGTTGCTTCTTCCAGTACACTCTTCTCAGTGTGTAAGTTTACTCACACCTCCTAATGCTAACACTGGATACATGGGCGTATGTACTTTCTTTTGGAATTAGGGAATTAACTGGCATACAATAGTAGCTATTGAAATGTATTCCTATGGCTTTCCTATTTTCCCTTTACATCCACTCCTTGTAATGCATGTTATATTTCTTTATTGCAATGTATTCCTATGGCTTTCCTATTTTCCCTTTACATGCACTCCTTGTAATGTATGTCATATTTCTTTATTGAAATGTATTCCTATAGTTTTCCTATTTTCCCTTTACATTCACTCCTTGTAATGCATGTTATATTTCTTTATTGCAATGTATTCCCATGGCTTTCCTATTTTCCCTTTACATGCACTCCTTGTAATGCATGTTATATTTCTTTCAGCACCAAGCTATTGTATATCTGCTGTGGCTTAGTGGTACATCATGCAGACTGGTGAGTCCAAGGTGTGGGGTTTGAGACTGACAAGGGTATTTTATTTTGCTGCTGAGCAATACAAGGGCCTTGTCATACAGTGTGACAAAGGCACTTTTAAGTAGTTGTAAGAGAGTTGGCGCGGGTTTGCATGTTGCTTAGCAATGCTAAGCGACGTTTAGTGATGTTAAGCACCACTTAGCTTAGCTTATTGTATTTTAGCAATACAAAGCTAAGCTTAGCTTAGCTTATTTTATGTTAGCAATAGTAAGCTAAGCTTGGCATAGCTTATCATATCTTAGCAATGCTAAGCTAGGCGCACGCATGCGCACACTGTTGCAAACCCACTTACTACTGTTTACAAGTGCTCACTCTCGCTAACCCCCCCCGCTCATGTCTTTGACAGAAAAGTAAATGGGGAGATAGGAATGTGGTGATAAAGGGTGCTCAAAGATGGGAAGACAGTACGGAAATTAGCTTGGGATGTACACGATGGGTTTGGAGAAGGTCCATAACTGCCCATTTCTTTACCAGCAACAGCTGTGTATATGCAATACATTAGGTGCAATATTTGAAACCTTCCACCCCTGAGAGAGTGGTGAGGACATCTATGTATGTTGTACAACCAATTATGAATATCAGGCACATGCACTGTTTGTGAACTGCTATACTGTCATTAGTACGTTACTCACATCTGAACAGTTTGTGGTTTGTGTTGGCCATTAGCACAGTCTGCTCAGGATGACTGGACATATTTCTGTACTGTGTATGCCTATCTACACCCTTGGTTGTGCCTGACTACATGGGTATATAGTATCTTTGGTAGGGGTGCAGAACTGCAGTGTGCATTATTTATTATCGTGTGATGTTTATCTTACTGAACATGCAGAGTTGCTGTGTACCTGTAAGTTTATGAAGGCTTGTAGTCTGTCTGAGTAGCTCTCACCTGTGGACATATCCAGATAGTAGACAGAAGTCAGCCTAGACTGTGCACCACAGAAGTCTTTTCAGCACCTGAACAATGGCATTGTCACAGGTGGTTGCTAGCAGTACATGGCTACATCCTTTGCTATTTCTGTGTTGTTCTTCTACATAAGGACATGCTTGTGGGATTCATTCTACAGCTATTTGCAGAGTGTGTAACAGCAGACAAGCTGATATGCCTGTGTGTTTCTGACTCTTCCAGGCCTCAGATACTCTCACATATATATTTGAACTGCCTCAGGGAAAGGTACATATAACTGGGATATACCTGTCATATAGTTCAGACATTTTGCAGTTCAGACTTTGGGTGATTCAGAGCATTTGTATTACTACACCTTTTCTGACGTGCCAGCGGTGTCTACTCTCACTTATTGACATTTGTTATTAAGTGAGATTCGACACCTTTCTGCCTACCGTTAGTACATTTCACAGGGAGTCAGAGGGGGACAGCTAACATTTGTTTAGAAATCAGGGTCATCACTGTAGTGCAGTCCCTTTTGGGAGGTCTGGCCTATGACCTATGCAAATATACCAGTGTTTATCCTGCCCTAATACTGTGTGGGGTTTGTAAGCTGCTACTGTAACCTTATTCCCTGCTAGCATGGCTGATTCTCTTTTCAGAGTCATGTCATACAATTCAACAACACCTGCTGGTTAAGACCCACAGAACAAGATTTGTGTTATGCCATTCCTATTTTCCCTTTACATTCACTCATGGTAATGCATGATAAATTGCTTTCCATACTAAGTTATTGTCTATCTGCTGTGGTGTAGTGGTACTTCATGCAGACTGGTGCATCCAAGGTCCCAAGTTTGAGACTGACAAGGTTTTTTATTTTGCTGCTGAGCAGTACAAGGGCCTTGTCATACAGAGTGACTAAGGTACTTTTAAGTAGCTGTAAGTGGGTTTGCGTGGGTTTGCGCAATGCTTACTCATGCTTAGCTAAGCGCACACAAGCTCACAGTCGCGCACCCCGCTAACTACTGCTTAAAAGTGCTTACTCCCGCTAACCCCCGCGCTAATTTTTTTAAAGAAAAGAAAATGGGGAGATAGGAAAGTGGTGAAAAAGGGGGCACAGAGAGGGAAAGACAGTAGGAAAACAAGCTTGGGATGTGCAGGAAGGGTGTAGGGAAGGCCCATAGCTGCCCATTTCTTTAACAGCAACAGCTGTGCATATGTTGAAAATTTGGAGTAAGTTTTGAGACCTTCCACCCCTGAGAGAGGGGTGAGGACAACATAGTTTGTTGCACTGCCAATTAGAATTATCGGTGTACATGTCCTATGGACATGTGTGCAAAATGGGAAGCTATGTATGGGGCGTAATTTTTTTTCAGGTACAGATTGCCCTATTTTTTTTTTCAGGTGAGAGTGGTAAGTGAGGTAGGGGAAGTAGGTATATTTGGGGAGGTAGGTTGGGGAGGTAAACAGACAAGACAAACAAGATGCATACAGGGCCGGAATTTGACACATGGGGTGGGTGAATACAATTGACAGGGAAGGTTGTTTGGAAATCGCAAGCCCATGAGCCCACAGATGGTAACAGTGGAACTGAGATCCCCACCCATGGGCAGTCACCACTGCACCTTCACAGCCCCGGGGGTGGTTGTGCTGGAGGCTGAGTAGGATGGGCGGTTTCACCCATGAGACGTGCCACTCCCGCCTCAAGCTGGCGTAGGGGATCAGTGACTGAACGCTGGATCTCTCTATGCACCACAGCCCAGACCCTTCGAAGGGTGATGGGTGGCCCTTCTCCACCCACGCTTGCATGGGGGGATGAGCCCCATCCCCTGCAGTGCTTTCATCCGAAGGTGGCACAGGACCAACAATCTGGGCTGGGTACCAGAGCCACTGGTGCCAGGTGCACTCACCAACTGAGGAGGGACAGGTGGGTCCGCTGGGACCGGCCTTCCCATATGTTCTGTGATTCGGCGTGTTTCATTACAACATAAACAACAGCATTCCAGATTAGTTGTAACAGCATGCAGTAATTTTCCCATTAACCCAACACACCACAGTTCCAACAGCTGAACAGCAAACATAACACATGCATATATTGAACAACAGTGGTTATTCCAACCGCATGCAGGGATGATTGGTAGCAACAGGCCACCATGAATGTGGTGTTTGAACAGGGCACATGCATCAACATGAATGCAAATATTTATGGAACAATAGGACATATATCCCGACAAATATTTAAGATTAAACATACCCATTGAGGTGCAGAATTGCAAGGTTTATGCACAAACAGTAGGGTGTAGAAAAAACCTCCATTAACATCTTATAAACACTTTTACTCTACACTACATTCCTAGTGACTGCAGGTGTATATTCCCTACATGTATTATTACACTTGCCACCATGCATTAGGTTGTGTAGTGGGTTTGGCTAGTTCAATCTATACTTGACCTATATCTCACATACTAACTGTCCAGGATGCAGATGTTACTTCTACATATTTCATGGTTGCATTTATATTTCTTTATCTACATATTTGGATGTTTTCACATGACATTTTCACTTCTAATTGTAGAGAACCCTGCATTTATTGAAGCACACTTACATTTCTGGGGAACATATTAGCATGCTACTCGTGTGCCAGATTTACTTATGCATTCCATCCAGTAACTGACTGTTGAGGACTGTATATTTACTTCACAGCTACTAGCACTTCCATCACCCACTTTAGATGGGACTGCAGAACTCTGGGTTGCCAGCACTTTCTAACACATTACTATTTGTATAATGCAAGGTTACAACAACATTTCATACTAAGTGAAACAAACACACTCTGGGTTTTAGACCGTTATTAATGACATTACACACTTTTCCACAGGCTCACTCCTTTATTTGTTTTAACAGTATATATGGCAGACATGTTCACGACATATTATACCTTTATTAATAGGTTAGCACACTCTTTTTTCAGGTTCACTCACATATTCTTTTATATGACAGTGCCTGCAGAGATATTATTCCAGACATTTGTTACCTTTCTTAATGGGTTACTACATTCTTTTTCTGCCTCTCTAACGTTTTTATCTGACAGTACATGCAGAGGACTTATTCAGTCTATTTTATGGCTGTATTATTGGACTACAACACTTTCTTTCATGCTCTCTCCCATATTTTATATAACAATACATGCAGAATAATCACTAACCTGCCTGGCAGTGCAGCCTTAGCAGCCTATCAGCATAAGCTTGCTGATTCATAACATGGTCACATGCAGCTGTAAAGTAAATGAAGGGATATTGAGACATTCCTATCCATTATACATACTTCATTTTAAATTCTTACATACTGCATTCCATGGCTACATACTCAGTACTGGGGCATCCCGCATCCCACTGGCCTCCTGTATCCACTGGTTCAGGCAGTCCTCCTTTCGTCTCTTCAGGTCTGCACGGTGGTGACGGACCTGCTCACCAGTCCAAGGAATGCCTGTGGCACTGGTGAGGTCACGAGCTAACCGGTTCCAAGCCTCTGCCTTGTACTCCGACCCTTGGAACTGGCCCTGCAGGAGTCTTGCCTCGTGACAGTGGACTAGGAGCCAAACCATGTATTTGGACTCCTCGATGCCCCATCTCTGTGTTCGGAAGCACGCTCCCTCTCCAACACCAGACATTCTGACCGCAGATGTGAGCTACAATCAGTTATGGTGTGTATTCCTGCCTGTGGGGCTTAAATATGCCACATTTCCCACACTTTTTTGTGATTGGCCATTTTGTAAAATTCTAGGCTGACTGCAGACCTGCTTAGTAATGGTTAAACTACCATTCCTAAGTTTATGAATGTTAATAGTGGCGGTTTCTCCTATGTTGTCATCACTTAGTGGTTCTGTACTTTGATTATGATGCAAAGGGTCCTGGGTTCAAACCTTGTCATTCTTTTATTTTAATACTGTCTAGACAGACTAGGGGGTGTGGCTGCGTTTAAGCAACTTAGCTCTACGTTGCTCCCCTGTGCCCTACTGTGCCCTGGTTGGCACGGCATGCATGTCCGCGCAAACACATTGCGCTGGGTAAAGCGCTTTTAAACATTGGGCAACTCTATTGCACTGGGTAAAGCGCTATTACACTATGGGCAACTCTGTTTAGCTGGGTGAAGTGCTATTAAACTATGGGCAACTCTGTTTAGCTGGATAAAGTGCTATTAAACTATGGGCACCTCTGTTTAGATGGGTAAAGCGCTATTAAACTATGGGCACCTGTGTTTAGCTGTGTAAAACATTGCTTAACAGCAGGCTGTTATATATCTGGGTCTTTTCAAAATATATATTTTGTTCGCTGATACATTGGCCATGTCACTGCTTTTAATAAAATTTTAATCATATTTGTCTGGTATTATTTCAAATACTGATTTAAAACATAAATAAGAAGGGGAGTGGTGGGACTTGAACCGTGAATGCCTTTTCTTTGTGCATAAGCTCTACCATTAAGCTATTGCTATTTGGGTTAATTTGCATAAGTAGTTCTTATATGCTCTTCAATGTCACAGTTGCTAACTGCGGTTAAGCAATGGGCACACCCACGCAAACAAGCACAAATGCGGGCAGCTATATCGTGGATTTTAAAAAAAATATATTTTCCGTTTTATAACTCTGATGGGGGTTTACAGTGTCAGGGAGTGTGGTGTTGGGTGCAAGTACATTTGAGCAGACTCGCTCTTGTCTGTTGACATTATGCTTTTTAAAACCTTGCAGGGGCGTGGACTTTTAGACTGCTTGGCAGTCGGACACGCCCCCTGCTTGCCTACTCAGTCCGTGTAAGAGTTATGGATGAGTCAGCGTGCCCTCATGAATATTCATGGCACGCTGATGTCATACCGTTCAACTGCAGCCTCCGAGTAAGACATATTAAGTCTTACACGGAGGTTTCGTGAATCCGGCCCAAGGTGTAACCATTTACATGCTAAGTCATAGCATTGTGCAGCATGAAGTGTAACCATTTGCATGCTGAGTCAAAGCAGTGTGCTACACATGGCAGAAGGTGTAAGAGATGTAAAAACTTTAAGCATTTTGCTGTTGCTTGTAAGACAAAGTTGACCAAGGAAGGAACCTTTAATAATAAGGTTGAAAAACAATGTTCAGAAAGAATCATTTCTGGGTTCATTTACTACTTTTCTCATGTTGAAGCAAACTGGCAATCTTAGAGTCCTACTCAATAATCTCAAGTGAGTTTCAGGTTTGATATAGGGACCAATGTTACTGTGAATTCACATGTTATTTCCAGAAGCTTTTCAAAGTGCCTGTAGTTGCATTAAGCAAAGACTTTGAAACTCTGCAGGCAAAGTGAAGTGTAGAGGTAAATTTCTAACCAAATGCAGGTGGAAGGGGCACAAGTTCAAATTTTGTTTTTTATATGCGGGTGCTCCATACATAAATAATCTGCTCAAGAGACTCATGGCATTCAAGATAAGCTTAATTACAAGCATAAATAAAATAAGTATAGACATGTTCAGTAAAGCTGAACAAACTGAATGCTGTTTCACACACACTGACCACTCCCAGGAGGATTCCATTTACAATGCTGTCCAAACAAAAGGCAGAACTTAAACAAGTGTGAAGCCTAGACAGAAATAAAAGAATAATGGGAATGTGTGCTGTGTTTCAGCAGTCGCATTTAATTAAAAAATGGCCATTTGTAAATATGCACTGATTGAAAAAAAGCTAAAGTATGTAGTTTTGCATGAAAGATTCATTCTACCGACATAAAAAAACATAGTACTGAATGTAGTCTATGCAAATGTGTTTCCTCCTTACCTGTTTCTGAAGGTTTTGACATAATCCATACATAACGAAAGTCAAAGGCTGATGACATTTTGTCACTCCATGTGAAAGTTCTGTTTAAGAAAGCCGCCATTTGGAATAACCTCTGTACTTGAAATCTTTTAGTGTAAAATGACAGTTTTTAATAACTCAACTCGCTCTTTGGTGTTATTAGTGATGACATCTTGGCATTTGTTCTGGATAAAGAGAATTATGATTCAAAGTTAGAAGCAGTGTTCTAGACGGTCAAAAACTCTGGTTTAAAGATATACCAAGAGAAATGTTGGTTTGGAAAACTGAGATTCTATACATTGGTTACAGTATAACTACTTGCAGGATCAGACCAGATGTAAGCAAAGTCAGTGCAGAATCCAAGTTACAAAGTTAAGACAAGCTCTCGGAATAATTAACTGTTTATGCAAGTTTCTATGTGGCATCACTGCTGTGCTATACCCATTCATTTTACCTGTTAAAAAATGTACCCTGGTCATGGAACAGAGTTTAAACCTAAACATTCAGCAAAGTAAAATAAATTGTCACAACAGCCCTTCATTGCTAGCATACTGTGATGTCACTAAATCTACAATATGGAGTGCAGATGCTAATATCTACAGCTTAGGCAAAGCATTACTTCAAATGGATGAACACGTGTTACAGCCTGTTGCCGATTGCTCTAGAATATCAACCAGTGCTGAACTGTCAAACATTCTACAGACAGACAATGCGTCTTTACCTGTACTGAAACTGCAGTGCAGCATAGGTGGTGGTGTGGGGGGATTCATTCCAGAATGTATAGTCATTCATGAGAAATGTTAAACTGATGTCCATCTTTCTGAATTGGTGGTAGAGCAGGTGGATGTAAAACATCCCATAAGACTTTCTGAAAAGAATAGAAGTTGTTCCCCAGTGCCCTGACCAAATGTCTCCTTGTAAGTGTGAATACCACTTCAGGTCTCCCCTTAATAGAGGTTGCTAGCTTAATGGTACCAACCCAGTCAACAATGTACAAATAAATAAAAGAAATAAAGAGTGCCTTACATGTGTGTGAGCATGTTCTCCAGGTGCATATTAGGGCTCAAGTGTTTCCAGCTCCAAACTGACCAAAGATAATTTATTTCACTGATTAATTCCTATGTCCAAAACAAAATGTCTCCCAGGAGACAAAGACTGTTAATGAGAATAAGTAATCAATGCCAGAGCAATCAATGTGCTCATAAAAGTGTGGGTTGTTACAGACGTGTTATCCAGAAATCCTATAAGCAACCTACCTCTATCAAATATCAAAGAAGACATTGCCACTTAGGCAATTGCAGCACACAATATGCATGAACGCAAGTACCACAAAGACAGTGCTGATTTATATGGGTGAATATTAAAGGTCCTCTACAGCAGACTTTGTGACGTGCACCAGTAAACACAATTCACATCATCTTCTCTATATTTAGAATTCCAGAGATCATGAAGTCAGACACAGAACATTACTAAAAAAGGTCCATTTTGACCATTTGTTTTTCAAAATATTGAGACAAAACATAGGAATATAGATTTATTATCCTCTCTCCAAAAAGGAAACACCATCATCATACACTGTGAAAAGCCAAATGGCTCCCTGTATCCCAAAGTACTATCCTCCGACTATGCACTCTCTTATTCATTGGTGTTGTTGCTTAAGTCTGGCCGAAGTTTAATATGCTGTCTGTTCTCTCTCTCTCTGTCTGGTTGTATATTCCAGGCTGAGCCTGAAAATGAATCAACTGAGATCAGCACTCTACCTTATCAGCAAATATATAAATAAATAAATAAGTGTCACACCACTCTGACTGCAAGTGCATGACATAATAAAAAGTTTCATAGTCATGTACAGCCCAGAGAGAGAAGATTCTCTGGAAGCAACAACAGCAGCAATGTAGAGAGGTACAAAAGTTCTTCTCATTCTGATAGAGGACAGATTTCAGCAAGCCTTGCACTCAGTGCCCACTTCAGTACCATTCATTGTCCACCTGTGAATAGCCATGCAGCTTGAACAGAGACAGAGAAAAGTGCAAGAAATCCTATGCAGAGAGCAAAGTAAAGAAGTCAAGAAGAGCCGAAAAATGTAGCTTGAGTTTCACTGGTGATGCAAACAAAGGAGACATTGTGACAACTCCATGTAGAAATGGTTAGTGCAGGTAGCAAAGGTAGATCTGTAGAAAAAGGAACATAAAAGGTGAGAAAAGAGAGAAGGCCTATGACGATAACAGCCTTGGTACCCAAGAATATAAAGTAAAATAGAACAGGTCCTGTTCTAGTGAGAGATGTACCAGGCCTAAGAACAAAGAGATCCAAATAAGAAGCTTCTCATAGATACAGGACATTCTTGTTGTACTAATACATTAAAGCTTTACAAGGAGATAGGAAATGCTTGCATGTACGTATCGGCATCAGTGAATTGATGTGGGAACTATGGCAGTGGTACAGGGAAGAGCCAGAAATATAGATGGGTTGTACCTACAAAGTAGGTTTTCTGAGGTGCTATGGCTACCAATTATCAGAATGGTCACAAAGAATAAATTCAGGAGTGGAAAAAGAAAAATAGCTAGAACTTGTAAGTGAGTCAGGAGATGTATTGTGTAAGAAAAATCTCTAAGCCACTGAAGAATATTTCCTTGCTATGAGTAGGATGGCCCTACTTAAATATTAGATTTAAAAAATACATCAAATTAATGTTGCCTTTAAACTAAGTAGCAAGACTAGAGAGTTTGTTTGGGAAAGCCAGTGGTTAAATACAACATAATAGATCAACACAGAATGAAAGCAGCAACAATGAAAGGATGAGATTAAATTTAAAACTTGAGTAAGGAAAAAATTGTTGTGCATCATTTGCATGTCTGTCTACGAGGAATTGATTGGAGTATTCTTGCATGCAAACCTGGGAGGGAAAACAATCTAAACTCATGGACAGTTGAGATTCATTCAGCTACTGCAAGAAGACAAGCAGTCTGAAGGAATTCTTGATGTTGCAATTTCCAGAGTTGGACACAAGTAGAAGCACCCCATGTCAGTAGTGACCACAACACTGCAGGATTCACAATCAGGGAGTAGAAAGGCAGGCAGATGGACATAACTAATTTGGGTTTTAAAGGAACAGAAATTACAACGGGCAGAAGAGGCAGAAATGAGGTAATATAGATAGAAAAGAAGGAAACAGTGAGATACGATTCAACAAAGTTTACTAGATGCCACAGGGAAAGGAATGAAATATACAAAGATAGATGAGGAGAAAGGAGAGACCTGCAAGGTTTAACAGAGAAGTAAGAGTGGATGAGACAATAAAGTAAAAGGAACTTCCCAAATCTGAAAAGGACGGGGGATTAATGCAGACAAGAATATTAGGAAATCAAGAATTACATCAAAGGTGATAAGAAAGGCTAATGCAATGTTGAATAAAGAATTAGTAATAGGAATCAATGAACAGAAAAAGGTTTTGCTTAGTTACCTTAAAGAATAAGGTTAGGTGAAATAGCTACAAAGCTTTTAGAAGTAGTACAGATGCTGGAAAGGCATAACATCTTAATTGCAGAGGCACAAAGTTAGAAATAAGAAATATTGAAATCCATCAAAGAGAAAGAACATCCTGTACTATTAGTGGGGTGACACCAAAACTGAAAGACATTCTGTGGATACCCCTAGATGAAGTGGGGCAGAAGCCTTTGTACCAGCTGCTGGAATATAGGCTATATCACTTGGTGTGCCATGCTTGAGCATCTGTATCCCCACTAGCTACTCTTGTATGGGAACTGAAGGTACCTTTTCTATTGTAAGCATTTTCCTCCTGTTTCTCTTCACATTTACCTTTACTAAAGTTATCTAAACAGATGCAAAAAGAATTAGAGATAAAAGAACTTTGATGTTTAACATAGGTCTGTCAGTTTCAAGCCCTCCATGTTAACGTCCTTTTAATAGCAGAGGTTCAACTCCTACAAATTATTATAATTGCGATTCTTTCAAAAAAAAAGTAAGCATTTTAGTACATAAACTTTTGGTAGTATCTCATGCTCTCAAGAACACCTGTTTGTAATTTTCTACAAATAACATCACAGAAAAAGCTAGAAGTCAGAAGCTCAACTATTAGAAGCAATAAAATAAAATAAAAAAAGAATTTAGTTAGGCACATAGCTGCCCCCCACCCCCCATATAATGGGGGACTTTAATAAAGCCTACACATTTTTTCCATGTAAGCATTGTGCCATGCTGCTTACATGGCTGCAAACATTTTTAGATTCAGTAAGCGCTGCTGAGTGGTGAGCACTAGTTCGCCAACACGGAAATGTCCGTGGCTGTAAATCACCTCATCAGCAGGTGAACCTCATGCAAATGAGGCAGGTAGAGTGATCCAGCAAGCAGATAGGCAGCCTTACAGATGCTGTGTCAGTGTTCGTAGTGTACATGGAAAAATTCCGTGTACGGGACTGTAGACAAACAAAAGGGGCTGTGGAAATGTACCTAGATAAACAGAAATAACATAGCACACACACAGATATAAGCAAAACTGTCCTCAGTGTATTCCAAAAGTTATAGTAAATATGTTAAAATATATATTTTTTAATAATCTCAGCATGTTTGCATGGCACACTGCAGTGCGCAAACATGCCATAAAAAAAAAGGTGGAAAAATCAAATATTAATATCATGAGACAGAAATGTCTTACAGGACCCTGAGTGCAGTATCTACAATGGTGCATTGGTGCTGTTGCTAATGTGGAAGGGTTTGGAAGCGTGTAGTATCCAGGTTCTGAGCACTGATCCCTATGCAAGTGAGGTGGAGTTACTGAATAGCATAATGGGGTAATCGTGTCCACAGATCTCCTCTGTGTAGGCAGAGAACTATGTTGGTGTACACAGAGGAGGTAGCTGACATCAAGACAGGGTGTGTCTACTAACTTCTGAGCTGATTGGAGCATAGCAGCTCCTGTTTTCTCAGAGCACCACCATGCTGAGTGTGCACGTTTGTGGGGGGTGTGCACTAACTGCTAAGCATTGTTTACCTATGGGGCGTGCAGTGTTCAGAGTATCTAAAAGGCCAATGATCTATTAATTAGTGTTGATCTTTGCTTAACTTAAACTAGGGCCATTAAATGATGTCAATGATATATTAGGCAGGTGCAATGCATCATAGGTAGCCAATCATGCAGGCGCCACCTACAGTAGAGCATTATAAAATATGCATACATCCTACAATCTGAATTTTACCCCATATTCTGCACAACTGGAGTGCAGCCTTGGAAATTATAACTGGAAGAATGCTAAGGGCTGCTGCAGGTCTGCTACATATGCATGTGCTAGATGCTGAAGTCAATGCTGCTGGTGCTGTTGACAATAACCCAAGACTGAGAAGGAGAAAAGGGTTCAGGCCCAGGGTAACCTTCAAGGAGCTACATGAGCAGGAGATTGTAGAGCAATACAGGGTGGACAGGGATATACTACATGAACTCACTGAGAACTGCCATTTTCAACTCAGGCCCAGAGCCAACAGAGGGGAACCCATCCATTGGAAACAAAGGTATGTGTAGCTCTTAAGATAATAGCCACAGGTACCTTCCAAAGACCAACTGGGGACATGATGGGGGGGTCTCACAGGCATTAGCAGCCGGGGTACTCCACTAGTTCTTGGATGATATGCTACCACATCCCAGTCAGCATGTATATTTTCCCCTCACCTCTGAGGTGAGGGCCAGTAATGTGCAACACTTCTACCATGTAGCACACTACCCTGAGGTACTGGGTGCCATAGATTGCACTCATGTACACATCAAGGCTTCACCCAGTGAAAAGGGTAGAATCTATGTCATCTGCAAGGGGTATCACTCCATCAACTGTCAGGTCATGTGCAATGCCCAGGGCATTATCATAAATGTGTGTGCTGGCAGCCCTGGCGGCTATCACGACTCCCATATCTGGAATGCATCACAGCTGTATCAGATGTTTGCTAGGGTTGACATCCCACACAGCCATTTAGTGGGGTTTGCTGGCTATGCACTGGAACCGTGGATGATGACACCCATCAGAAATGCACACTACCCATGGAGGAATGCCATAATGAGGCACATGCACAAACTAGGAACAACATAAAGCATGTGTTTGGGGTGCTGAAGTCATGGTTCCAGTGCCTGGATATATCTGGTGGAGCCCTGCAGTACTCTCCAGCCACATGTGCACATATGTTTACAGTATGTGCCATGCTAGACAATATGATTCTGTGTAAGCAGCTGCAGCAGGAGCAGCATAGGGAAGGGATACACAGCCCCCCCCACCACCAGTGCCTAGGGCACCACAGCCATACTCACAGGAGGACTCGGAGTAGGCATGCCTAGTATGCCCTGATATTGGCTAAGAGACAGCACATAGCACATTCGCTCACAACCTAAGGCCCTAGGGACTGACACCGTACTCCTACTAAAATATATATATTAAAATAGCTGATGCCAGGCAACCCACACAACCTGTACCTATCCATTTTTTGGTTGTGTATATCTTGCATCACACAGTCACTTCTGAACTGCAGTTCTGTCAACTGCTGCATTCTCAAGGTAAGTCTCTAACCAACACGGTAATTGTAAGGATTACTATTATAAGGTATTGTATGTATGGATCTGCTACTGTTATGCAAGGAAATATAGTAGGTTATTTGGACAGAGTTAACATACACATGGGACAACTGATAAACAGTCCACTAGTTTGTATTCCTTAACTTTCACTAGGCCTCATGGTTGGAATATTCACAACATCAGGGAAGGGAGAGGTTATTAAACAGTGAGTGCACATGATATTTGTACAACTGTCTACCCAACTTTATCATGTGCTGTTGTCCCCCCCATCCTCAATACAGCAGTGTAGCCATACAACTGCTTTAACAGAACATCAGCTATGGTATATAAGTGGATCTGGCAATCTCAGGGCTGCAACATAGATAACGCTCACACATTGTATGTCTCTCTCTTCATCCAGGATAACAATGTACATATGCATGCTGTTGTGTGATGAATGATCCCTCTCTGTCTAGTGACCTGTGTGGCTCAGTGGACTAGGGAAGCTAGCACAGGTGATGATGTTGATGGTTCTAATCTGGTTCTAATCTGGAAATACTCACATCTTTTGCATGTGAGGTAATAGTATGTTGGTGTTTTACAGAATCTCACACGTCCCAACCTCTTGGTGCAAGAAATCTGGACAAAGCCAGAAAGACTGATGGGACAAAGGCCCAAACATAGGGACAGAGTTTAAATATCGGTCACATAAACCTAGACAGTTGCTGGTATTAAAGGTGTTGCAGTAGTACATATTTTCTGATAGATATAAAGTCTGACACACAATTGTTTGTCTGTAGTTAGTAGAATGTATTGACGTCAACCTTCAATAAAGCACCAGAAGGCCACAAATGTATGAAGAACAGACCAAACATATGAGGCAAAACTCTGGACATTCTGTGAAAATCAGGACAGTTGTGAAGTTTGCAGACTGTCAGTCTGTTGGTGGTGTAACATTACCAACTTCAGCCACATATTTAGTACAGCAGACAGCTGAGGAATTCTGTAGACATTTTGAGTAAAGTGCAGTACTGCAGAAACAGGGGTGGATGTTAATGCCTGTAACATACAAAATCCCAGACTAGAATAAAGGGACGTGTGGCCTGGAGTCACATTATAAGTACTGATGGTCCAACTGGGCATGCCTATATACTTAGTAAAAATTAGCACAATTCTGTTGGCCCTTCATTGAAATGACTTGTTATGTATAAATGTCTATACATACAGACATATGCGTATACATATCAATCTGTCGGTATCTCTCTCTCTCACATGCATAGTATATCTATCGCTATGTAGTGTCAAATAGGTATATACTGATATATATAGCTATATATATATATTAAAATGATACATAGACATAACACATATACATATCATGCACATACACAGCTACATTTATATATACATCCATGTTATATACAGAAATATGTGTGGGGATGTCTGCATTGTCCAACATACTCTAATAAAGATGAGTAAATATGCACTATCACACAACCTTAATGTTGCTCAAAGGATCCAAACTAAGGGTGCAACAATACATAATCCACTTACCTACAGACCCCTATGCCTGATGGATGTCACCAAATAGACAGACACAGGTGAGCAGGTGGTGTAATGTACAATGGTGTCAACTCGTGTATGGACAGGGTGCATTGTCCCTGCCCACAGTGTCACCTATCTAACTGCAAGTAGTCACATATGGCCATACTGGTAACTGTATACACATAGCTAGGATAACAACAGTTATCTCTCTGCTAAGACAATAGATGGAGATAACAGTACGAACCAGTATCACTCTGCAGGATACAGATGCTGTTAAACACAAGCCTAGTTTGTGTAATGCACAAGTACTGTGCCTGCAATCACATAAATTACAGACTTAACCTGTGGCACATGCGATAAGTATTGTAATCTCTTGTGTATACGCCTAGGTAGGTAGGGGCTCTAGTCTCACTACAGCCGACTCGGTGTGTAATGGACATGCCCTCATGGGCTATCTAACAGCAATGGTTGTGCACTTTTTTCGTCTGTAACTTGCTGTTGGCTTCCAAACTGCCCTCTTCTACAAGGCCTGCTGTCAACCACCTTAAGTCTATAAGCTGACACTGCAGCTTTAGGTATAGGCTGTGGCACATGCGATAAGCATTTTGATCTATAGTGTATAAGCCTAGATAGGTAGTGGTTCTAATGTCACTGTAGCCCACTTGGTGTCTGTGTGTGTGTGTGTGTGTGTGTGTGTGTGTGTGTGTGTGTGTGTGTGTGTGTGTGTGTGTAGAGTCCTGCAAAACAACAGACATGCCCTCATGGACTATCCAGCAGCAATGGTTGTGCACTTTTTGGGCCCGTAACTTGCTGTTGGCTTCCAAACTGCCCTCTTCTGCAAGGCCTGATTATGTCAGCCACCTTAAGACTACTAAGTGACAGTGTAGTATCAGATATAAGCCATTACATGTGATAAGTACTGGGATCTATAGCATATAAGCCTGGATAGGTAGGGGTTCTAATGTCACTCTGCCCAACATGGTGCATGTTTAAATGAATATGGCGTAAGTACAATAACCTTTGTAACTTAGACATAGTTAGGGTTTTGCATCATTTTATTTGCAATAGGTGATGTGGCCCCCCAAATGACTAACCCCAACATGGTTTGCTGATATCGACAAGCATTATATGTTCTAAACTGACAGCAGTAGCAGACATGAGTTGTGTTACCTACATCGGGTACTGTGATCTGTAGTGTGTACCAGTACATAGGTAAGTGTTCTAATCTGCATACAGCCAACTTGCAGTATGTGTGTGCCTTGGCATGTCCTGTATGAAGTGAGTGGAAGTGATGCTAGCCTGAATGTCGCCACTTTGTGTGTGAGGCTGTTACAGCAGTATAAGTCATGTTATGGAGCCATAGGACATGTGAATTTAACTACAGCCCTCACAATCAGAGGCATCTGTATACCCCTTGGTACAGGACCAGCACTTATTCCCTCAGTCCAAGAGGGACTCAGGCAGATGCCATGTGTTGAGATGATGGCTGACCAGCCAATCAAACAGATAGCATGAGCTGAGGTGCACTGAGGTGCTCTGTGTACCATTAGGCAGGGTCTGTTTCAAGGGTGTGTTTGTCTGCTAGACAAATGTCTCCCACAAGCATGCAGTACTAATGTCACATAACAGGTTAATGTCCTTACAGTGAGTCATCCATCTACTGTGCTCCCTACAGATATGCAGCATATGCACTCCAGCAAGGTCACACCTTCCCTGTAGCAGACCTTATCACAAATTATAAGTGCATGAGTATGCTGACTGCTGCCATTGTCCTATGTTGGTGACCACTGTGTGGCATGGCAAAACAATACTACATTACACAAGTGCATGTCAAGTAATATAGTCAACCTGTGCATCAGACACATAGCTTCATTCCCCTGCATTGATGGGAAGGATGACAGGGATGTGGCACAGGTATCATCACTTGCACAGGGTGATGTTTGGGGCTGCTGGAGGCCTAGGCTGGCCCAAATGGTTGACAACATGTGTGTAAGTCAGGAAGAAAAGCAGGTTAGATGGACCATGAAGAGGTGCCATGTGTGTCTGTAGGTGACCTGCATGCTGCAGTGGTGTGGGCATGTACACAGTCAAGCTCAGTGCTAGCCTTGCACATGTGTATATTGGACAGCTTTGGACTGTACATGGTAGAGCTGACAGTTCATAGTCTTTGGCCCTGAACATGGGAACTGGCTCTGCCAGGAGTTGCACTGGCACCACCATGCCCAAGGTCAGACGCAGCGCTACTACCTGATGGTGACTGCTGGGACCATATCCCCCCACAGGACTGCCCAGGACCACATGCCCAAGGTCTGCCACATCTTGGTGTGGATAGCACACTCCTCTATGTTGCGCTGTATGTACTGCCACTATGGGACCATAACCTTGTACAGCCATGTGGACTCTCAGTAGGTAGTGCTGCTGACCTACTTCCATGGGTCTGATGCCCAACTCCAAACTCACACTCCAGCACAGACAATGTGTGGTCCAAGACAGACACTGTCTCATCCCACTGACTGTCCACTTCATCAGTGAACTGATCCAGGGTGTCCACAATGTGGTGGAAGCAGTGTCGCTGCATCCATAACCCTAAGCATACATCTGGTGTTCCATTCAGAACGTGTCTGTGCCTCCATCATGGCCCAAAACATGTGCTGAGTGATCCATGATGTGACACCTGCAACAGGTGGTGGACAGACAACACTCCTTCTATAAGCATTCCTGTCAATCCACCTGTGTGTGACCTCACCAGCTATCTGGCTATGGCCAGTGTCTACAGTCACCAAATCCATAGTTGCCACACTGGCCTGTTCAATATCTCCATTATTTGGCTGTCCAATATTTGAGGACTGTGGGTACTGGGTATGTGTGGGCATACTGACTTTGTGCAGTGACAATGGGGGCAGAAGAGGGATGTTAACTTCTGGGACAAACTCAGCCCCCAACAACTCCACCTGTGCCTCACTGTGGTCACTATCATCATCAGAGTCTGAAGAGACACTGACATCATGTTGTGTGGGGAGAGACCCTAACCCCCCTTCACCTGTTGAAACCAAGACAAAAGGAGCACATTACTGCCTGCACTATTATGTAATGAAAATCCACAAAGAGTCATAATAATGAGGATATATAACTGCATTACTAGTCTCACATCTTCTCATCTCAGTTTTCATGCACAACACACTTCCTCAAAACAAAATACACATTCGACTCAATGCCTTTATAAGAAGCACATCAGGTAAATCAAGTAGCACTTGACCAGTACAATGTACCTTTTAGGTATGCAGTATGACACTATACCTGATAAAACAACACATAAAACCCAGTACACCTGTCTTAACAAATAAATACAAATACAAGTTTCAATGCCTAAGGTATGTACCATTAACCTTTGGGTTTTTATAAGGCATGTCAGATTAATTGCCTCATGTACACCAGGAGACTTATTTGCTCTGAACTATAACTGCAAAAGTGTTTCTGCTCATTCAACTACACTCCTGTGATTACCCACTTTAGGAAACTTAGGTAACTGTTCCAGACTGGAACATACAAACATTCTACTCTGGTTACACACAACAGTAAGTGTACATAGGGCTTTATCCTGGCCATTAACCTTAATAGCGTATATATGTTCCATAAAAAAAAATATCAAGCTTACCAGGAGAAGGACCATGGCCTTGGACAACTCCTGACAGACCTGTAAAAATGGTAGGTTGAGGTAATTTCAGTACCAAATCATGTTGCAGCACAACAAGGTAATACCTGAATATATCTCACATGTACAGTAGCTACTGTGTTAATTGCTGTATTGGTGACATTCTGATTAGGAGTGTACAACTGATCTTAACCCCCCCCCCACCACAGCAAATAGACCACGCTCCTCTGCTGTGGATACTGTGGCACCATGCCTGTGAGCTGTCATGTTTCCCTAGGTTCACCAGGTATTCCTCAGTGGCCATGTGTGGTTGTTCTATTACAGACCATCTACTGGTGATGGCACTATTCCTCAGTACATCAGCTGCCCTTTGTCATGCAGCATTCAACATGTCTGTAGCACAACGCTGAATCTCCTCATATGTCCTGTCCTGGTGACCAGTCTCATTCACATCCTGGTTCAGGTCTGCCCACAATGCAGCCCTGTGCTCCCTGTTATGCCTCCCCCTAGATAAGAGGATGTAATTATGCTGCTGTAGTCCTTGAAGTATTAGTTCATTTTCTGCATCTGAGAAGGGGGCATGCAGTCTATGATACATTAGTCCTAAAACCCACCAAAAGGGAAACACATTACAGGATCAAATACATGGATGTCCACTATGTACAGGTAAAGAAAGAACAAAATGGCTGGCACTATCCACTGCTTGCTCACACATGTCATACCCCACAGTGTGACAACATACTATGTGTGGATACAACTGAGATAGTATCATTACCAAGGTAGTTCCCTGTGTGCCATGAGAGATTGTGCTGTATGATCATACACCCAATGCTCCAGTCCACTGTGGTGTGTCCATTAAGGCCAGCCACCCAATAATATGTCATAAGTCCAGTGCCATACAAGTAGCAGTGTGCTATTATGACCACTATAAAGGGACAGTCTAACAACACCAGTGTGCCAAAATGACAAAAGACAATGCAATCCTGATATATTGTACCAACCTCTGCATGTGTAAGACAGCAGGATATCAATGACATGTCATTACCACAGGTCTAAGACATGCTTACTGCTGTAATCCCTATTCACCATGCCTCTATCCTCCCACCTGCATCCTGTTATACACAAAATAAAGTTACATACCTGGTGGAGTGTAATACTTTTCTGTTGAAATGTGCTACGAGTAATGTTTCGCAAAAGTGTGCTCTGTGTGAGGAAAGTCTAATACAGAATGTTTGCCCATAGCCAGCTGCTTGCATTTTAACATGCTGCTTATTAACAGGTAATTGACTCTAAACCAATTTGTGACTCTGATATGCTAATTGCAGCCAAAACAGCTGAGTTGCACTATTATTAGCAATGACACACAACCACTGTGCAATACATAAGGCTTTCATGTAGAACAGGGCCCCTTTCTTAGCTGTTGAGATGGACATTACTGGGGTGAGGAGACTACATTGTCCTAGCGGTAGCTCTTTAGAGAAACCTTTACATAGATCTGTGTGTACCACAGGCTGCATCTACTGCTGCAGGTAATATACATAAGCAGAGAGTGTGAACTCTTTGGAGGAAAACAAGCTGTAGGTATATCTGTGTCAGCTGTGTCAGCCTTATTGTAGAAGCAGAGGCAGGCTGAAGGTACCCTTTACACTTCAGTTGTGGAGGCAGGCTGAAGGTACCCTTTACACTCCAGTTGTGGTGTGTGTTTAAGGTACGTATGTTAGGCAACTGTGTAAATAGAGTACTAGGTGACATATAGTAATGCTATACAGATATGTGAAGAGTGTCCCTACCTGCAGGCCTGTGACTTTCAGCATGGAAAAGCAGTTATTTAATTTGCAATGCTTTGGGTAGATAATGAGTGCATGAGTCATTCATTAATTGGTGTCTTCACAATAATGTAATTGAAATGCAACACAACACTGGATTTGAACCCAGGACTGTATGTGGCAAAATGTACTGTATACAAGGCATTTAACAGACTGAGCTACTGAGTGACTGCTAAGGCAAGTGTATTTGCAAGATATATGTGCACACACATACAGGCTGTGACAAACATTTTCTACATCCATCAGTATGTGCATTGCTTTATATGGATTTAGTTCTGCACCAGAGTCCAAGATGAATATGTATTTTGCCATGGATGTCTTAGCAGGTGACTTTCTTCATGTTGCTGATAAAAGGGCCTATTTACCTGCTATCACAGGCCACAATTACATCCATTATCATATTTTTGGCTGTCTAATGGTGTACTATTGCAGCAGAGTCCAAGGTACACTCACATTTTTTCAATTACTTTTTCCAGATTGTGCGATGCGGAGTGGCACGCAACTCTGCAGACACATGCCGAATGACTGTAATTGGCAATTACTATGTTTTGTTTAAACCACTTGTTTTAATTAAGAGTTGCATGGTGTGGTGGGTTAATGCAATGTGCTGTAGGTGTGATGGGTTCAAAACATGGCAGAGGTGGCTCTTTTGTACATGTGTCTTACAATGTAGTCATTACAGCTCTATTTAGCTGATCTTAGTGAAGCTGCGCAATGCAGTATGTCATGCAGTGCCGCACTAAAAAAATATAAAGAAAAGAAAAAAGGGAAATAGGGAAGACATGAAATGAGGGCAAGCAGGGGAAAACATATTGAAAGGCAGGTAGGGATGTGCAGGAAGGGTGCAGGAAAGAACCATAGCTATCCATTTCCTGTACAGCAACAACTGTGCACTTTAATGACAGAATTTGTACTGAATTTGGATTCTCAAACCCCAGAGAGAGCAGTGAGGACAACATAACTGCATTGTAAAGCCAGTTGGACTAAATTACGTGTGTCCAGTGGACACGTGTGAAATGGAGAGCTATGTATGGGACAATATATATTTTTTTGGGACAGGTGCCATTTTTTTTTTTTTTTTGAAGGTGAGACTTGAATGTTGGGAAAGGGACATAGGTACACATGGGGGAGGTAAGTTGGGTAGGTGAGGATGCATTTGCAAATAGACAAGACAGACAAGACAGCAGACAGGGGCAATGTGTGGCACATGAGGATGAACACCTTGGATAGGGAGGGTGTTGTGGAATCTGAGTCTCAAGTGCCTCCAGATGGCAGTAGCATGACTTACATCCCCATTTATGGGACTGTCAGCACTACTCCATCACTGCCCCGAGGTGGCTGTGATGGAGGCTGGACACCAGGGTGAGGCTGCCCAACTAGATTGGCCAACATACCCTCAATCCAGCACAGGTGGCTAACATAGCCATTGTGGACTATACCGCACACTAAGTCTGGCAGTTCTGTCTGGGTGACAACTACCCCCTTGTCACTGCTCCTAGAGAGGGGCCCGACCCTGTCCCATGGAGCAGTACTACCCAACACCACAGGTAGTGCAGGGGCAGCAGAGAGGCACCACTGGTCAGCTGGTTGAGGCAAGGTAGGGGATCAGCCAGAACCAGCCTACCTTTATGTGCTATGGTAAATGAGATATAACAATAATTTACGGGTAGTAATAAAACATTATTACTAACAGAATTGAGCATAATATTTATTTATACAAATACATGTTAATGTATATTATGTGCAACACAACATTAAATAACATAACAGTCAGTATGGTGCTAGCATGCTACATGAAGTAAACCATAGGGCCAGCAAAATGTTTAGTTTACCAAATATGTTAATACTGCATCATAATAAAATATAACAATAATCAACCACATTTTCACATATAGTTAGTTTAACAAAATATGTTATTATTAAATCATAATAAAACATAACAATAATCAACCTCATTTTCCAAAATATAGTTAAACAAAATATGTTCATATTAAATCATAATAATAAATAACAGTAATAATAAATGAAGATAAGGGGTGAGGAGAGAGAGAAAAACATTCCATTACTGGCATTGCAGATTATATCCCTGAAAATAATGAAATATATACTCTACAGGTGTGTAGAGTCAGATTTGAGTATAGTGACTACAATTATCCTAAAACTGATGTAACACGTACATACCTCTAAAGCTGTTAGCATGGGTCAATATGGGCCAAGCAATAAATAATGCAGGTATACTACTACACAGAACAGTTTCATAAGATGTGGACTTATATAACTACCCAGGAGTTCTGTAAATAGATTTGGTAATACATTGCATTCCAGGTAATAATTTATCTGCTAATCATGTGACAGATGGACTAGGCAGTTTTAATTACATTATGAGAAATTGTGATACTTGAGAGCCATGTTTGTGCACAGCAAATAAACTTGACAGTAGTCATGCCTTAGTTGGCAGGCATGGGAGTAGAACCCAATAGCTGTGACTGCTGGGGATATCTGCAAATAATGTAATAACAGACTGCAGCAACTTAGTGCAGACATGCAAGGGATACAGCCATACTGGGATTACACAACTTTATTTCTGAATCAGCAATGCTGATGAACACATTCTTGGTATTAATGTTAACATTCTGTGAAATCTAAACACAATATCTGCTCATAATGTAGGCTACCTCACCCATATATTTGTTGTCTTCCTGTTGAGAGAGAAAATGTTAGCATTATCTGACTGATACTAAAAATTTAGTGCTACATACCACTGGATTCGAACCCAGGACTATGTGTGGCAAAATGTACTGCATACAAAGCATTTAATAGACTGATGCATAAGCCAGTGTATTTCTTTGTGCCGGTCCCAAGCCCGGATAAATGGGGAGGGTTGCATCAGGTAGGGCATCTGGCATAAAATTCTGCCAAATCATACATGCAGAGAACAGTACAGAAATACATACCGGATCGGTCGAGGCCTGGGTTAACAACAACCGCCACCAGTACTGTTGGCCAACAGGGTGCTGGCAGAAATTGGGCTACTGTTGGCCAAAGGAGGAGAAGCGGGGAAGGCATGCCCGAAGGCAGGTAAAGGCTAGGACTATGATAGTGAGGGTCGGAACTTTGAATGTTGGCAGTATGACTGGTATAGGGAGAGAGCTAGCTGATATGATTGACTGAATGAAGGTTGGTATATTGTGTGTGCAAGAGACCAGATGGAAGGGGAGCAAGGCTAGGTGTATCAGAGGCGGTTTCAAATTGTTTTATCATGGTGTGGATGGGAGGAGAAATGGCGTAGGCATTATCCTGAAGGAACAGTATGCTAAGAGTGTTTTGGAGGTGAAAAGAGTGTCAGATAGAGTGATGTTTATGAAGCTGGAAATTGATGGTGTAATGATGAATGTTGTTGGTGCATATGCTCCACAAGTTGGGTGTGTGATGGAAGAGAAAGAAAAAGTTTGGAGTGAGTTGGATGAAGTGGTGATGACTGTGAGAGACTGGTGATTAGAGCAGATTTCAATGCGCATGTAACAGAGGGGATGAGGAAGTGCTGGGTAGGTATGATGTTAATCAAAGGAATGCAGAAGGTCAGATGGTAGTGGATTTTGCAAAAAGGATGGACATGGCTGTGATGAATATGTATTTTAACAAGAGGGAGGAGCATAGGGTGACATACAAGAGTGGAGGAAGATGCACACAGGTGGATTATATCTTATGTAGAAAGGCCAGTCTGAAAGAGATTGGAGACTGTAAAGTGGTGGTAGGAGAAAGTGTAGTTAGGCAACATAGGATGGTGGTTTGTAGGATAACACTGGTGATCCAGAAGAGGAGGATGAATGTGAGGGCAGCACCAAGGATCAAATGGTGGAAATTGAAAAAGGGTAATTGTGAGGTGATGTTCAGGGAAGAGTTAAGACAGGCACTGGGTGGCAGTGAAGAGTTATCAAATAGCTGGGTAACTACAGCAGAGCTAGTAAGAGAGATGGCTAGAAAGGTGCATGGTGTGACATCTGGAAAGAGTAAGGAGGACAAGGAGACCTGGTGGTGGAATGAAGAAGTACAGGAGAGTAAACAGAGAAGGAGGTTGGCGAAGAAGAAGTGGGATTGTCAAAGAGATGAAGAAAGTAGACAAGAGTATAAGGAGATGAGGTGCATGGCAAAGAGAAAGGTGGTGAAGGCTAAGGATAAGGTGTGTGAAGAGTTGTATAAAAGGTTGGACACTAAGGAGGGAGAAAAGGACCTGTACCGATTGGCTAGACAAAGGAACCGAGCTAGTAAAGATGTGCAGCAGGTAAGGGTGATAAAGGATAATGAGGGAAACATACTCACAAGTGAGGAGAGTGTGTTGAGCAAATGGAAAGAGTACTTTCAGGGGTTGATGAATGAAGAGAATGAGAGGGAGAGAAGATTTGATGATGTGCGGATAGTGAATCATAAAGTGCAGTGGATTAACATGGAGGAACTAAAGATTGCTGAGGATGAATAACGGAAAGGATCTTTGTCCAGATGACACACCTGTGGAAGCATGGAGGTATTTAGGTGAAATGGCAGTGGAGTTTTTAACTAGATTGTTTAATGAAATCTTGGAAAGTGAGAGGATGCCTGAGGAATGGAGAAAACGTGTTTTGGTACCAATTTTTAAGAATAAGTGTGATGTGCAGAGCTGTAGTAACTACAGAGGGATTAAACTGATCAGTCACAGCATGAAGTTATGGGAAAGAGTAGTGGAAGCTAGGTTAAGAAGGGAGGTGATGATTAGTGATCAGCAGTATGGTTTCATGCTAGGAAAGATCACTACAGATGAAATGTTTGTTCTGAGAGTGTTGATGAAGAAGTACAGAGAAGGTCAGAAGGAGTTGCATTGTGTTTTTGTAGACTTAGAGAAGGCATATGACAGGGTGCCTAGAGAGGAGTTGTGGTATTGTATGAGGAAGTCAGGAGTGTCAGAAAAGTATGTAAGAGTGGTGCAGGATATGTACGAGGGTAGTGTGACAGCAGTGAGGTCTGCAGTGGGAGTGACGGATGTGTTTAAGGTGGAGGTGGGGTTACATCAAGGATCAGCTCTGAGCCCTTTCTTATTTGCAATGGTGATGGACAGGTTGACAGACGAGATCAGACAGGAGTCCCCGTGGACTATGATGTTTGCAGATGACATTGTGATCTTTAGTGAAAGTAGGGAACAGGTGGAGGAGACCCTGGAGAGGTGGAGATATGCTCTAGAATGAAGAGGAATGAAAGTCAGCAGGACTAAGACAGAATATATGTGTGTGAATGAGAGGGAGGATAGAGGAATGTTGAGGATGCAGGGAGTAGAGGTGGCGAAGGTGGATGAGTTTAAGTACTTTGGATCAACAGTTCAGAGTAATGGTGAGTGTGGAAGAGAGGTGAAGAAGAGAGTACAGGCAGGATGGAGTGGGTGGAGAAGAGTGTCAGGAGTGATTTGTGATAGACAAGTACCAGTAAGAGTGAAAGGGAAGGTCTACAAGAGGGTAGTGAGACCAGCTATGTTATATGGGTTGGAGACAGTGGCGTTGACAAAAAGGCAGGAGTCAGAGCTTGACGTGGCAGAGTTGAAGATGTTAAGATTTGCACTGGATGTGATGAAGATGGACAGGATTAGGAATAAGTATATTAGAAGGTCAGCTTAGGTTGGAAGGTTTGGAGACAAAGCCAGAGAGGCAAGATTACATTGGTTTGGATATGTGCTGAGGAGGGATGCAGAGTCTATTGGGAAAAAGATGCTAAGGATGAAGCTGCCAGGTAACAGGAAAATAGGGAGGCCTAAGATAAGGTTTATGGATGTGGTGAGAGAGGACATGCAGGTGATTGGTGTAACAGAGCAAGATGCAGAGGACAGGAAGTAATGGAAACAGTTGATCTGCTGTGGCAACCCCTAATGGGAGCATCTGCAAAAAGAAGACTGAGTCCCTGCTGACTTTTCAGTGACTGATACTTGCCTGTAGTTCACCTAGAATTATACTATGAATTGAGCAATATGAGTTACAGGACATTCCTCTGGCATTCTAGTACTATTACAGTGTTATACTAGACTGCCGTGACAGTAGAACACACATGCTGCAGGCTGCGTCCTACATGAACTCCAAGAAGAGCTAAACCCAAACATAAAACTACTGTTCAATCTCAGCCTTACTACAGGATATGTACCCAAAGAGTGGCATACAGCAACTGTGGTCCCTCTCCACAAAGGTGGTGCCTCAACAGACCCTGGAAACTATCACCCCATAAGCCTGACTAGCTTGGTCTGCAAAGCTATGGAAAGGATCATCATGGACCTCATAAATAAAGATATTGGGGACCTACAGATACTGGATCCTACCCAGTTTGGCTTTGTTAAGGGCAGATCCTGCCTCTTAAAGCTGGTTGACTTCTTTGAAACAGTCACCGAGGCCATTGACGAAGGGAAGGTGGTCCACACAGCCTATCTGGACCTCGCAAAAGCCTTCGATACAATACCCCACTCGGGCGTTATAGATAAGCTCACCAGCTTAAATATAAATCCCTATGTCACTAGATGGGTTGCAAACTGGCTCAAGGACAGAACCCACATGGTTAGAATTGCTGGAGCCATGTCAGACTCCAAACCAGTTACAAGTGGCGTCCCACAAGACTCAGTCCTGGGACCTCTCTTGTTTGGTATATATTTCTCGGAGGTACAGGCCAACACAGAAGGACTGTGGCTGACCAAGTTCGCAGATGACTGCAAACTGGGCGCCATAATTGACTCCCCAGCCGACACAAGCATCCTCCAAAAGGGCCTCATAGAAACAGACAACTGGTGCCAGAGCCATGGCCTCAAGCTAAACGCCAAAAAGTGTATAGTCATCCCCTGTGGCAAAAACAAAGTGCCCACAAATTACCACATAGGTGGTAATCCATTAAGTACAGAAGAAGTAATTAGGGACCTGGGGACCCAAGTTGATAGCAATCTCTCATTTGACAACCACGTGGCCAAAGTGGTTAGAAAAACATTTTATATAGCCCACCTAATCATGAAGGGATTCACATCTAGATTAGGGGAGGTCGTCATGCCTCTTTACTCATCCCTCATCAGGCCCATAATTGAGTACAATGCCCCTTTTGGGATGTACCTTACCAAACACCTGCAGCAACTGGAAAGACCCCAAAAGTACCTCACCAAGAGGATCAATGGGCTCAAACAGATGCCATATGCTGCCCGGTTAAAGAAACTCCAGCTCTACTCAGTGGCATACCGCCTGCTCAGAGGTGACCTGTGCCTGACGTATAAGGCCATGTCCAACCCGGAATTAAGGGACATGCTGCACCTCAAAAAATTCAAATCCCATCGAGCTACACGCCGAGAGACTTGAACCTCAGCACTGAAATAAATAGGACATGCTGGAGGGACAGATTCATAACCCAGAGGCTCCCTTCACTCTGGAATAAAATCCCAGTCCAGGTTAGGCAGAGTCCCTCATTGGCTCTTTTCAAGAGGAATCTTGATGAGTGGATGGGAGATCGTAGGTTTACCCCGGGTATCACTTCTGTGTCACTGTTAGACAGAGGCACAGTATACTAACCTCGAAAAAGGGCATAGCAAAATTAATTTAAAATGGGTGGCGAAAGCCAAACATACTCTGGCTAGGCTTATAAATGCCCTAGGGCAGATAGCCTAGTATGAACCTATGAGCCTATGAACCTATGCATGGAGTACAGCCATACTGCATATATTGAAAAAAACTGTATTTTAGAATCAACAATGTTAGTGAACACAGTCTATTGTTATTGATTTGAAATATCTGGGAAGTCCACACACACAGTATCTGCCCATGGACTGAACTACCTCACCCATATACCTTTATTACCTGATGTCTGAGGAAGAGAGAGCATTATGTGACCAATACTGGCCTGGAGACAGCCTTGTGCAGTACTATGAGTTAAGTAATACAGTTTGCAGGCCATTAGATTTGCTGGTAACACTTATTACAGTGTTATACTTGACTGCAGCAACTTTACCATAGACAATCAGTGCATACAGCTTTACTGCTATAGTTTTGACAACACAATCCTGCTGAACAACATCTTGTTTACTGTTATTGGTATTTTTATTGCTTTATTGAAACACAGTTCTTATTATTCATTTATTGGACTACAGCTCTGCAGCTCTAATTGCCCATTTATTGCACTACAGTTCTACTTGCCCATTTATTGCACTACAGTTGTTTCTTCTGTACACTTTATCGCAGTAAATACTGCTTTACTCTTTTTTGCTTATTGTACTACAGTTGGCATACTATATCTGTACATACCATGCTCATGGTGGAACTTGGCTAGGTGCCTGGCATGGGAATTGACATTGTGAGCCCTCTCAGCTGCAGCTGTTGGGAGAGAAGCACACCATTATGCATACCAGTTGTGCAGACATTAAGCTTGCATTTTGGTTAGACAGAGGAAGACATACTTACATACTTGTGGGGCATTCCCATCTCAAGCTTCCTGGACCCAGGTGTCCAGGTTCCTCTCTTTCTCCTTTTCAGGTCATCATAATGGTGACGACACTGATATTAGTAACACTGGTGAGTTACCTGACCAAATGGTCCCAGGACTCTGCCTTACACTCTGTGCCCTAGAATCTGCCTTGCATCAGCCCGGGTTCATGGGTTTTAAAAAGCAGCTCAACCATGACCCTGGACTCCTGAATACACCACCTTTGTGCCCAAAAGTGCACACCTTCACCAACATCACCAGCCATACCAAAAGTTGATTGAACTCCAATGACTGTTGCAGAATTCCCACCTATTGGGCTTAATAAATGCTGCTTTCTCACCCTTACTCATCATTCAGTAACATTCAAAAAATGGCCATGTCACTTAGCAGCACCCAAACCAACTAAGTGAAGGCAAGCAGTATAAGAACTTACAGAACCATGGTTTTAGTGAGGCTTAGCACCGCACAAACATTGGTAGCTGTTAGCATTTTTATGCATTGCTTAGCATGAATGAGCAGTGCTTAGCAGAGTGCAGCAGTGCCAAAATTCACAATAGTTTCATAAAATTGAAAAAGAATATTGCATTTATTTACAGTCATATTCTGCCTGTTATGGACTCGATCCCAAGACATACTACACATAAGACCATAACTCTAACAATGTATGTAGCTGGATGTTATAAAAACTAGCATACCTTCATATATTCTACTAGGCTATCTTCTACATTGCTGAGCACCATGCCATGCTATGCAAACATGCTTAAACATACCTATAAATAAATAATTGCATCTGGTTTCTATTTTTAGATGTCTGGCAGGTGTGGCCATGCATGTATGAGCTCTGCTGAGCTCTGCTGTGCTCTGTGCCATGACGCTCAAACGAAACTTAAAAAAAAAAAAGAAAAAATGTATTTATGATAATTAATTACATCCGGTTTCTATTTTTAGATGTCTGCCAGGCATCAGCTGTCTATATGTGAGTGAGCACAGCTTGGCATTGTTGCACTTCCAACCACGCTGCACACATATGCTGTAACAAAAAACATATATATATATATATATATATATATATATATATATATATATATGTATAAAGTAATTAAAAAAAAACACACACATCATAAAAATGACATATTATACAATTGACACACTTCACAGCATTACAACAGTGGCAGGGAGCCTTACACTCATCTGCAACCACATGTAGCTGCTACACTTCTGATTTAATATCCATGTTCCTTGGCTCCTCCTCGGCTGTACACCATCATTAATATGTATGGCGTGCTGCCGATGGTGAACCATGGCCATGTACATGGATACATTCTGTGTAGACTCTACACTGTGCCTACATGGATTTTATTAAATCCTGGGGAAGGAAATTCATTCTAATCCTCATTGCACAAGGTTGGAACCTCACACCTATTATATTGAACAACTACTAAAAATACCTGGATAGTGGCTTGGTTAGCTGATTATATTGCTGGCTCTATTTAATCCATTTTTGACACTTGTGCTACTGATTGTAGCAGAGGCCATTTTGGCAGGAGACTTGTTTGCAAAATGTTAACTGGATCAGTTTCTACAGCTAAAATTAAGATTACAGACATTCTTTGTAAGGCATTAGTTCGCTAGTAGCACAGGAACCTATTTAGAAACCATCATACACCTTGTGTTCTAAAATGGAAAAGTACAGAATATCTTAGATAAGTGTAGGGCCATTTGAGAAGAGATTAACAGAGTGCATTTCACAATTAACTCTGATATCAAGCCAGTTTGAACTGAATTGTTATAGACATCAGGAGAACAGATGCTAATAAAAATGTGACAGTGATTCAAAAATGTACTAACAAGGACACATTAAGGTAGTGCAGTCTAAAAGAGAAGACAAAAGAAATGCTGTCTGTGGGTCATCAAATCTCTGTATAAAACACATTGGACATCTACAAGGAGAAACTCAAAATGGCATTTAAATGAGGTGGCAGTAGTTAGAGGAAGGCACAAAGTATATCAAATAAAGCTGTTTGAGTGAAGAAGAGATATAAAAGCTTTATAGTTGCACAGATGAAGAAAGTAAAACAAGTGGAGGGATAGAAACGTTTACATTTTATGGTGTGGTTGCAAAGGATGATGTAAAAGGCAGGTTCTTGAGCAATCCAGCTTGGTATGAAAAAGGGAATTGTGTGAAGTTTTAGAAAGCTGGTTTAAAGAAGTATAGGGGATACAAGAGCTGATCCTGTTATTTTACTAGACAAAAGGATTGTATGCAAAAATGCCAAAAACTAAAAGTACAAATCTCTTTAGGGTATGATAGAATTCATACTAAAGTTGTTTGCCAAATGAAGCCTGCACCTGTTTTGCCAATAACTAAACTTACTAACAAATCATGGAGTGAAGCTAACATTCCAAAGGACTAGCACAATATGGAAATCATTAAAATGGGAGGTTGGCATAATGGTCAAGATTTTTGCTTTTTCAGACACAAGGTGCAAGGTTTGATTCTCACATTTGTTAATTGAGTAGGTTTACAGTGGCCCTCAAGGGCAGTTAACCTCATGCTAATCTATGAATCAAGTGCTCACTCTGCCAAAAAAAAATAATCACGGCATCACTTCTGAAAAAACAAATTTTTAAGTATTTCTAAGACAGTGAGGCCTCATGTCCAAAAATTCTGGGAAATATATTATCCTGTAAATCTGATAATCTTAGAGAGTTCTTACAGTTGGTAATTAGGGCAATAGGGTTTGGAAAGTGACAATGGAAGTAAAAAAATGGAATCCATTGAGATGAAAGGATCTTGCCATTAAAGACTTACAATGTAATTACACTATTTTATTAATTGTAATGCCCTTGTAAGCAGCACTGCAGAAAGTCTGGTATAAAAGTATGCATGTTTGTTGATGATATAAAAATATGAAATACAGGGCAAAGGAGAGACTGAAAAGGACTTGTCAAAACTCATGTCTTTGTCTGCAACACAACAGGTTATATTCCATGCAAAAATGCAAACTAATGCATCTGGGAAACTTAAGCCTGCCAAAGGAGTATACACTTAGATGAGAACCACTACTGAAAATAGGCATATAAAAGGAATCAGAGGTAGTCTTACTGGGTGATTTAATAAGAAAAAAACATTACAAATCAGCAAAGATTTCATGGTGATTGCTGATGCAAAAAAAAAAAAAAAAAGATCAAAAGCATTTGGCTCTACAGCACTTAACAGATGTGTAGATTAAAAGATTGTGAAAGAGATATTAGCTGCGGTGTATATTTGTGTGAAATCTGACAAATGAATGTATGCCAAATTATAAACCATTAGTTCCTTCATTGAAGGTTGTGCGATAGGTCCGGCAAGCTGGCACGTAAAACTCTACTGCCAATCATTAGCAGACTGGAGTTCTACTCTGGCGACCCCTAACCGGGAAAAGCCGAAAGACACAGATACAAACAATTGAAAATATTCAGGAAATCACTTTCAAAAGCACTGCCTAGATTACAAAAGGTACTGATGATTATTTAAAAGCATGACTTGATAGTCTGACATAGACCAGGAAATCAAATGGATATAGCCAATCTGTTAAGAAAAGTCCATCTAAAGGAACATTTTTTGTTGAAATACCAAGAGCTTTTGTGTGTTATTCTACAATTATCACTGTTACAAAATGAGTTCCTGGAGCTTACAAAATGTTACTGTGGAAGATGGAAGGATATAACTATTCAAAGTACAATCTGCTACTAAACCAGCACAGCTCCTGATGCCAAACAGCAGGACTAAATGCCTCCCAAACAGATGTATGCTTGTTCTGGAAGTCAAAGGCAAAAACAACAAGCTGCTACTAAGCCAACACAGTTCCTAATTCCAAGCAGCAGAACTAAACACCTCCAATAAGCACAGTCAGAGAGGTGAAACTCATCAAAGATAAACTCAGCCAGATAGCCAAACTCACTGAAGCAGGTCTTTTTAAATTCCAAAGGGATAAGCAAGCAAGATGCCAGTAAACGAACAACTTCAATTTTATTAAGCACCACGATACTGCTTTTCATCGGCGCCCTGCACCAACTTCTTCAGACTTTGAAAAATAACAACTCACACTTAAGTGCTGCTACATTTAAAGCCATTGCAAGCAAAGTCTATTACAAAACACACCCTCCAATTACCTTAAAGAAACAGGCACAAGTAGCGTCAATCTAACTAAATTGTTCCTATCCCATAAACACACAATATAAAAAGTTGTATGTGGTATAAAATATATATCAAGATTTGGACACAGGACCGGCTGAGCGATCTTGATATATATTTTTTATACCACGTTTGGTAGATGGAATGTCTTTTTATCACTATTTGAAATATTATGGCATGCTTTTTATTTATTTTAATCTGTCAGTGTTATTATGCGTATTTGGTTCAAAGTAAGTGTGCTTTTATAATATAATTAACTTTCAATTGCATTATTTAAGTGCTATGTAAGGAACAGTATTAGTTTAACAGTTGTATATTTTATACCACATACAACTTTTTATATTGTGTGTTTATGGGATAGGAACAATTTAGTTAGATTGAAGCTACTTGTGCCTGTTCCTTTAAGGTAATTGGAGGGTGTGTTTTGTAATAGACTTTGCTTGCAATGGCTTTAAATGTAGCAGCACTTAAGTGTGAGTTGTTATTTTTCAAAGTCTGAAGAAGTTGGTGCAGGGCACCGATGAAAAGCAGTATCATGGTGCTTAATAAAATTGAAGTTGTTCATTTATTGGCGTCTTGTTTGCTTATCCCTTTGGAATTTAAAAAGACCTGTTTCAGTGAGTTTGGCTATCTGGCTGAGTTTATCTTTGATAAGTTTCACCTCTCTGACTGTGCTTATTGGAGGTGTTTAGTTCTGCTGCTTGGAATTAGGAACTGTGTTGGCTTAATAGCAGCTTGTTGTTTTTGCCTTTGACTTCCAGAACAAGCATACATGTGTTTGGGAGGCGTTTAGTCCTGCTGTTTGGCATCAGGAGCTGTGCTGGTTTAGTATTCAAAGTACAATGACAGGTATGACCTGATATGTTACCATGCATATTCCAAAATTATATGAACTTATTTGCATTCAAGGTATCATGTTCATGACTGATAAAGTGGTTTGGTTTTACCATCCTGAAGAAAATCCATTGATTACACTTAGATATGATTAAGTTAAATAGAGATAACTTGAGATGATCTGTATGGTACAAAGATTCCTGATGATCACAAAAAACAGTAAAACATTTTGGGTAGGCATCAATTTCATTAATCTGAATTTTTAAGAAAGCTGTTTGTCAGTTGTACGCTAGAAACACCATAAATCAAGGTTGGGACAAATTGGTTTCATTTCACAGATGACCAGTTTTTGATTTGTGTTTACTACTACTGTAAAGTTTGCTAAAATGAAAGATTTTAAAGGTGCCACAGTGGCTGGCTTGAGAGCATGTTTTGCTAGATATGGCATTACAAATGCCAAATTTGTCATTACATATACTGTCCCACAGTTCAGTGATCAAGAATGTAGATGTTTTGTTATAGAGTAAGAATTTAAGCATATCATGAATAGCTTAAGCCATAGAGAAATAGACAGATAGAAACTGGCAGAAACAGTCAAATATCCAATGCAGAAATATGTTAATTTAGAGAAGTGCCGTTGGTAAGATGGGTGAAGTCCTAACTAGGTCCATGTAGCCTAGGTTCAATTAGTAGTTTAAGCATGTGAGGTGCTGGCAGGTGGGATAGACTTTTGTCTCAGTATTTCCTGATGCAAGGCATGATCCGTAGAGAAGACCAGCCCATTAACAGCATTATGAGATGAAAGTAGGGGAGGAAGGAGGGACAAAAATGAGGGTTGGTCATAACAACAAAAAAAAAAAATCCTCCCCCACATATAAGCAGTTGCCAACAAGATCCCCCATGATAGTCTTAAGCTCCACTCTGACCCCACTCTGGAACTGAAGTTAGTCTGAAAATGGGTCTGCCAGTTCCTCTTTATAGTGATCAATGGGCATTCTGGGGTTAAGGATGGAAGGTTTAAAACAATCGGGGTGGAGGGGTGTTAATTTTGACAAATTATACCACTACTTGCCAGTACTGTAATGTAGAAGTACGATACTGCAAGCAGCTGGCATTTCATCAACACATTTACTCATTAGAAGAAAATTTACAATTTCAGCAATACACTCACTAAAAGATTAAAACTGTATAGCTCATCAGATGAGGAACTGAAAGCACAACTCCAGGTTGTCAAAACTTTTTCAGATGATGTAAGAATGTCATTTGGTCTTGATAAATGTGCAAAAGCAACCTTTAAAGCAGGTAAACTGCAGCACCAGGAAAACATCAGTTTGGGACACAAATGTGATATAAAAGAACTTGAGCAAGAGGGAGTGTATAAATATTTGGGAATTGATGAAGAATCAACAATAAAACATGAACAAATGCAAATAAAACTTAGTAAGGAATACTTTAGAAGAATTAAATTAATCCTGAAAACAGCGTTGACATCTAGGAACAAAATCCAAGCTGTAAACCAATTTTCTCTTCCTGTCCTAACTTACAGTTTTGGAGTGATTGACTGGCCCCAAAACGTGTTGGATAGATTAGACAGGAAAAGAGGAAGGATGTATCATGCTCACTAAATGATTTATAAATATCAGTGTATACCAAGACTATATATTCCCCATTTTGAAGGAGGGATGGGCCTCCTTGAAATTGATTACATGTATAGATCTGCAATCGCAGGACATCACACATATCTGCTGACCTCACAAGACCCAAACATAGTGAAAGTTTTGAAGCATGAGGAGAATAAATCTAAGATGACTTCTCTGCTTAATCTAGCAGCGGCATATTGGCATCAAGCACAAATTGAAATCAAACCAGAGGTAGATACAAATCAGGCAGCAACTGAATGTGTCACAAAACAAAAGAAAGACTATAAGGTGAAGGACCAGATGAGAAGATAAGAAATGTGGAAAATGTATAAATATATTTGCAAGTATAGAAAACTTCTGAAGAACCCCATGTTGATCAGGAATGAACACAGGAATGGTTAAGGAAAGGCAAATTCAAATCAAGAGATGAAAGGTTAATATTGGCAGCCCAAGACAGTGGGCTGCATACATGCTAATTTACAAAGTCCATTGAACATGTGGAAGAAACTGACAAATGTAGGTTTTGTAAAACTGAATTGGAAACAGTCGCACACCTCGTTGCTGGCTGTGACATACTGATGGTAGAAGGACTGCATACTGAAACGCATAATAATGTGGCAAGACTGTTGCACTGGGGACTGTGGAAACATTATGGTACTAAAGTGACTGAAAAACACTGGAAACACGAGCCACAAAACATTATAGAAAATTATGATGTTTATATCGCATGGGATCACACATTACCAACAGCTCAAAAGATAGATGCTAAAAAAACGGATATAGTGGTTCATGAAAAGAAAACAAAAGTAGCATTGATCATTGAAATTGATACACCCACTGACTACAGTGTCTTGCCTACAGAGAGACACAAAGTCATAAAATATCAGGATTTGCAGGCTGAAATGAGAGTAATGTGGAAGAAAGATACCCAGATAGTTCCATGGTAGGAGGAGCAACATGTCTTATAAAAAAGTCGTATTTAGATATGTTGCCAATACATGTAACTCTGTATGAATTGCAGAAAGAGTCATTACTGGGCACATTGTAGGTGCTGCGAAGAGTACTTCTGGCTGACATCAAAGACTGAAACAGTACTAATTTCTTGGACTTTAATCATACTTTGACTTAGGAATGGGGTCCATTCCTGTCACGGTATTAGAAACCCAAAAGATTTGGAGAAATTAAAAAACAGAAGAAGATTTACAATTTCATCAACACACTTACTCTTTAGAAGATTTACAAGCTAAGTTCCTGAGTTCTCGCTGGAACTAATCTGCTCATGAAACAGCATATGAGTAATATGGTACAATTGTTGAGGAAATCACAAAATGAAAATCAGTACTAGAACTAAATTACTAGATTTTGGCTGATTATCTAAAAGGTAATAAGGTGAAAATACAGATTCTGGAAAACAGTACAGGAGGTCAGACAGAAGCCATTTTGATTGTTAAAATGGAACAAGTGCAACACAATCTAGTTCAAGGAGAAAAAAGGATATTCAATTAAAAAGATGGCAAAGCTACATAGACAAACTAAGACTACAGAGCAAAGGGTGTGTGTGTGTGTGTGTGTGTGTGTGTGTGTGTGTGTGTGTGTGTGTTTGTCTAAATTTTAAAACTATCCCACCTGCCCATTCACATAGAGCAGAATTTTGAAAGTTTGCATGATGTCAGTGCTGAAATTTCTTAATAGAATATCTTCGAGGTTTGAAGAATATTTCACTGAGAAACCAGAGACAAAGAAGCCTGAAGCTTTAAAGGCATGTTATAGAAGAATGGTCCATAAGCCTATTGGCTCAGTGGTGTATCAGGAAGAAGCCTTGCCTGTGATCCAGATGATTTAGTTGTGATTACAGACACTAGTAATGGAGTAATCATAAAATGACAGATATGAATGCTGAGGCTGAGCTTCCATATTTCTCTTAGGGTGGACGGGGGGAGGGGGTCCTGAGACTTAGGCTCCACCCCTAAAACAGATGGATATGAAAAATGACACTAAGACATTTGCTTACAATGACAGTAAGGCTACTAGGAGACAATGTTAGTCATGGACGTGGGTAATAAAGTCCTCAAACAACCCACTGCTCATCCATGCCGTGGGCTATTTTGGGCATGTGGAGGTGAACACTAGGGCTTAAAACCCTCCAACTGCACCCTGATCAATAAGCAAAGGAGAAAACTATTATGGCAATACTACCTAGGTAAATAATTTGTAAGCCTATCTTCTGCAGTGATTGCACTTTCAAATATAAATTGAAAATGTTTGAAAGAAGCAGAAATGTATAAGACATCTGCCATATGAATGAACTGCATTGAAATTCCAATATCTCTATGTATCAGCAAAGAAGTACCACTCTGAAGACAATCGCAAAGTTTTAACTGTCTGTGTATAGCATTGTTACAACCTCAACAGATACGTGTTTAATTTAGGAGGTACTATGCAGTGTGTTATGTCTTTAAATAGTAGCTACAGCTGTAAAAGGATGCATGTCATGGATTCAGTCTTTAGTGGGAGTTGCAGGGAAGATTAGTGAATAACATGCATATGTGTTGGCTTTATTACCTGTCCATTTGACATACTTTCTTGAAGAGTTTTAGCCTTAAGGCACGTGAAATCATTCAAGAATTGGAATTAATGCTCTTCTACCTAGACAAAATACAAAACAGTTGCTCCCATAATAAGTGTCCAGACTGGTCTTAAAAATATCTAAACTGGTGCTTCCTTCAATATGATTTGACAGATTATTCCATGCATAAGCCACTTTCTCAACAAAACAGTTAATACACACCTCATTCCTATAAAATATACCGCATAGCTTGCCTGATGACTCTCTGCTACTTTTTGATAACCCCAAACATATACCTGAATAAGGCCTCCTCTTAAATATTTATATGACACTGAACAAGTTCAGATGTTTTAGTCTTTCAGAATAACATAAATCGTCATATCCATGGATCCCCTTGGTATATGTCCACTGTGCTCATTATAGTTTCCTCATGCTTGTTTTCTTATAAGGTTTCCATATTATTATTCCATACTCAGGTTTTGGTTGAATGTAACTAACAGACAAAGAGTTCATCATTTCTGATTTCATAGACTTTATAAATATTTTTATACAACCTATACTTCAATAACTATCATTAACCAATTGGTTGATATGATTAGAAAAAAATCAAAGCTGGATCTATCCATATAGCCAGGTGCTTAAATGAATCTACAGTTTCCATCTCTGTTGCTGTATACATTGTAAATAATTTCCTTACTAAGGATGTTGAATCAATATTATTCCAGTTTGTTTCTGGTAAATTTAACTCCCCAGCCACTGTAATTCTTCCTTCCTATGTTTCATGTAAGAAGTGTATGAATTCCTCTAGGTCATCCACAGTTGACTTTGGTGGTCAGTACACTCCAGCTATTGTTATTTGTTACAGGGTTGTCTTTATTGTCACAGTTACACAGTGTATAGCATTGGTGGTATCACTGAACATGTAATAATCAGAGGTCTCATAGCTTTCTTTAATCCATATCATAACACCTCCACCTGATTTCTGTTATAATGTCTATTACAATAAAACATTTATACCCTGACAGAACTAATTTCCAGTCATTGTTCTTTAACCAAGTTTCACAAACAATAACAACATCAGTCAAGTAGAAAAGTAACAAATCTTAAAATAAAAAAATAAAAAAAAACTTTATTGCTGGTTAATCTAGCATTAACAACCATCAGGGATGCATCAAATGTTGCTATCTGTGAACTGTTAAATTTTTCTGACCTGACAAAAATCCTGCTTTGTGTTTGTCAAATATTGTTAAATATCTGCTGCAAAAATGATCTTCCTTAGTCTTGATGTGCCATCCTATCTAAACACAGATATATGTACAAAATTACGCTTGGATGCTCTACACATTTCCATTTTTTATAAAGGGACATTTTTATATACATATTTACTCAAAAAATCTTTTCATTCACAGTGGCCTGACTATTCTTTCTATAAGTGATTTGTGGAAAAATAAATGTTAACACCTGTGCAAGGCATGCTATCTAAGAGGGCAGTCAGTTCCTTAAAAGACAGAGGTCCTTGTGAATGAGATCATTGGTACTAACACAAATAAAAACAGATCCATACTTTCTAGCATTAAGGTGCTCTAAGGACCTTCTCACATCTTCATAATTTTGGTTCTGGCAAGCATAGCACTAATCAATTGTCATTATATTTTCTGCAAATCTAAGTATCACGTCCTCTAATAACCAAATCTCCAATTACAAAAATATATTTTCTGACATGATCTGAAAAATCTTCAATTTCTAGTAATATCTACTCTGTCAATAGTTACAAAGGAATGATCTTCATCACTATTAGTCTTATTAATCCCACTGTTTTCATTGTTTATTACATATGCAAGCGTGCAGTTCTCACCCAGCTGGCATTATACAGCCACAGCTTGAGCTATGCTGTTTTGTCCTTCTGTTTTTTATTACAGTTCTTTAGTCCTTCCACTCTCAGTTTGGATTTCTTCCTTTTCACCTGCCCCTTGCCTGTTTTTTCTGCATTTTGTTTTGGAAACATGATTCCTTTTTCTGTAGGCTGAAGGTTTTCTGCTAGTCAAGTATTATCATTCCTGTTATTGGTGTGTTACATAACAAAGCAGTGTCTTTTTAGTATGTATTCTATTTGCTTTATAGACATTAGTCAGTTTATTTTTCTTCCTTGTTATTTGCTGTGAACTTCATCTGTTCTTTTTATTTTCTTATATATGTCCTGAATCCTCAGATATCAGAATACTTGTATCTAGAATTACTAAGTGGTATAATCTTGTTCATTAGGGGTTGAGTGATCTTTACTGACAGTAGACACTTTTGTTTCCTAAATGTGTTCTCTTTGCCTAACATCATTTACCTCATTAGTCCAGCCATTAGTATATGTAATAACAGTTCTCCAAGCAATGCCAATTGCACAAGTACAATTGTCATCAGTAAGTCTAGATTTACTACTAATAATAGTATGCAAATCATCAAACTTTTGACATGTGGAACCCAGACCAGCAGTGTTATCAGGTGTTACCTTTAAATATAAATAGCATTTAGTACACTGTAAAAGATACTTGTGCTTTAGGAAATCATTAATGGCATGCTCAGTAAAGGAATCCATATTCAACTGGAAAAGAATAAAGAAAAAGAAGGGATAATCAAAATCAGTTACCACAGAACTGAAAGAGATTTTAAATCAACTTCTGTGAGAAAACTCACACAAACAATAAGTAACTAAATATTAACTTAAGTAGAATAAAGTCATGGCTCTGACTATACCAGTTGTGAAAAGTCACATAAAAGATGGAATTCCTTTACAGTGCATGCAAATGCACACAGTAGCTTCTGCTCACTATCACTCAGTAGCACCTCTTTTTAACAATAAAGATCAATAAATGACAGGACTGTTTCAGATAGACTCCAGATTGTCCTTTTTGTAGTTAGTGTGACTTTACAGCTGACTAACCCCCATGGGATGACTAGAGTTTGCCTGTCTAAAACCTAGCCCTTTCTAACTACAAACATTGAAAATTAGAGGTAAAACAACACATTATAAATTGTCTACAAGCTATCCCTTTCTCCCTATAAACAGTGAAAAACAATGGTAAAAAATAAAATGCAAATCAAAATAAATCTCTTATCAGGCAACTGCGCAGCCAACCACAAACCAACTTTGGATTGCTTAGATCAGTGTTTTTCAACCACCGGTCCATGGACTGGGTCTGGTCCAGCAGAAATTTCCTGACGGTCCATGAAAGACTAGGGCCCACTGGCTGGGAGAGAGCCCCTGCTGGCCTGCAGGGCGGCTGCTGGCTGGGAGACTTATTTTTAATTAAAAAAAAAAAGTTTTTTTTTAAAGGCATTCTTCTTTAAAATAACACCCTTTGCATCCAGTTGCACAAATGCGATAGGTGTGTGCAACCTGTTTTTATCTTCTGTGGCTATGTGACCTACTGTTTATGTTTATGTCTTCATCTTCCGTGCATGTGGAATATGAATGCCAGAAGACATTTGAAATGTGGACCAAGAATGGACAAGTGAGAAGTATGTATGTGTGTGTGTGTGTGTGTGTGTGTGTGTGTGTGTGTGTGTGTGTGTGTGTGTGTGTGTGTGTGTGCGTGTGTGTGTGTGTGTTTGTTTAAGTGGTAGGTAGATAGGTGTGTGTGTATGTAAGCAGTAGGTGTGTGTGTGTGTGTGTGTGTGTGTGTGTGTGTGTGTGTGTGTGTGTGTGTGTGTGTGTGTGTGTGTGTGTGTGTGTATGTGTGTGTGTGTATAAGAGGTAGCTAGGTAACATACCACTCAACTGTCCAGATCTTTGCAGAATGTCCAGATTTTTGGCCCATGTCTTTGGTCTGTCTGTTCCTCATAAAAAGAGTGAAGTTTCACACTTCATATCCTTTGGCATACAATGCTCAAACAGCAATTATTTTAATTGGTTCCTTATAAATAATGTTTTTTATTTCTGCCTTAGTGGTCCCCGAAATAATTCTCCTATTTCCACTGGTCCCCAAGTGTAGAACGGTTTAAAATCACTGGTTTAGATAGATTCTGTATCTATGCATGCTTGACTTTAATAAGTTTCACTGACTTGAAAATAGAAAATGTAGGTTTGAAAGAACTGTTAAAACATTCAGGCACTGTTATTTAACAAAATGTCTGAGAATCAGATGTGGTTGTAACTGACACAGATTTTTACAGCTTTGAACAGCATGCTTGATGATAATAAATTACTTTTAAGTTATTGGATTTGATGGATACAGTTTAAAAGATAACTGACCTAGTTGACACATGACAAATTATTAAATAAATAAGTAAATGTATATAACTGTATATCACTGATTTTTATGTCACAATCTTGCTAGTCAGGGAAGACTCAAAATAATTCAAACCAGTCCATTAGGTATGGTGGGATGACTGGCATAATAGTTAAACTGTTTACTTTCCAGACACAGGGTGCAGCATTTGATTCTCACATGGGTAAGTGGCTAGGATAAAAAGGGCAGTTATCCTAGTGCTAATCTATGACGCTATTGAGCATTTTAAGAAAGCACAAGGATGCCTCCAATCCATCTTTTTTCCAGTTGTATCAAATAGTTGTTATTATACAGAGGGAATGACATGATAAGTCACTATGACTCTGCTTAGAAATCCTTAATGTAACAGAACAGGATTCATAGGAAACATGCCAGTGTTTTTAATTATATGATAAATGATCATTAGTACTCAAAAACATGCTCACTGATTGGACAGTCCGATCAGTGTGCCCTTTGTAAATTGGGAATATACTAATATAAAGACGTCAGGTTGCTGAATATTGTTGAGCTGCGAAAACGTCTATTGGAATATTCTCTGTAACACCATTTGTAAAATATTTTATGAGGGACAGGGATAAATATTAAAAAATAAGGGATGTTCTGCAAAACTGTCAGCAGTAGTATGATTACCGCTACTATCATTTTTTTGTACTTTTGGTACCATTCCTCTCAACTCTCCACAGTTTTGTAGATTGTCTAAAATTGTTATAATATGTTTACCCTTTTCCTCATAAATGTGTTTTTTGGTTAAATAATTGATGATTTCTATCAGTCAACAATAACACACACTAGACTTAAAGAATGCAGGTTGATGCGAAAATCTCTTGTTCTATTAACCTTTCAACTGACTCACAGTAATGTTTACAAATTATCCTTAATTCTGGCATTTGTCCCTCCAGCAGTTCTGGCTTTATCAAGAATTCCTAATCAATGGAGCCAAGATGTAGCTTGGCAATAAATCTATATCTGTAGATGTATCCTTATGTATATGTAGCTATATCTATATCGTCTTTATCTATAGATATTTATATATGTATGTATATGTGTGTGTGTGTGTGTGTGTGTGTGTGTGTGTGTGTGTATCTGATATCTGGGAGCCATGAATTCAATTGAATGTAATGTTGGTCATCATCTGTTTAGTTGACAAAATTTGGTCAACTAAGCAATGATTGACAGGTGTGCAAGATCACACAATTCTCAGGGTTGGGGAATACCCCCTTTCCAAGATATTGTCAGCTCTCAGAGTTAGTGTATATAATTAGTAGAGGATGTGGGAGCAGATGTTTTTGTGTCTTTTTTTGTTTGTATTTGCTGAGGTTATTGCTCAGCACATATGTAGTAACATGACAACATTTGCATTATCAATGTTTTGTGGTTGAAGTTATGAACATCAATATTTGGGTCTTTTGAGAATTTTCAGTAGGTACCTTATGCATGCTTGGTATATCAGTATATGGGGAGAAGGCAGAAGAAGAAAAATAAACAGCTGTCACACAATGAATGTATTTAAGAAAGGTGAGCAATTTTTTTCTGAACTATCATTGCATGACAGCAACTCTAAGGTGCAGTGTCACAGGATGTGCTAAGAAATGTCTTTATTTGATCACTTGGGATTCAACCTCATCATCAAACCATGCCAAATGTGATTGAATCCAGCATACCAATCATGGATTATAGCTAAAGTATTCTATGGTAACAATTAGGAATGTCAAGACCCCCTAGAGTAAGTACTGAAATATGGAGATTGAATGGCCAAAAGAACAGACATAGTAAGTCCAAGATGCCATTTCTGAGAATATTCCCTTTTCTCCGAGGTATAGCAATCTTGGAGTTGGTACATATATACATATGTTTGGGGGGGTGGGGGCTCCCCCCCTACACACATATCAGGTGCAGGGAGGGCTTGCCCCCTCTGCAAAAAGAAGTTTAAAAGAAAAGAGCGATTTTTGAAATTTGCTCTTCTCCTAAGTTTTTGATTGTATTTTTCAGCTTCTCGACACTACATTTCCTGTATCAACATTTCAATAGGGAGCTGTATTCTAGCTATGGTCATCACCATAAATATGGATGTACTTAACTTTGAATATCAAATCACTGTATAGTAATGTAAGTCATACATGTAGTTTAGAAACGTTATGATTATTTTGCAATAAGGATGATGTTTGAAGTAAAACAAAACTGAACTGTTTAACTTTTTTTCTGGGTACATTTTCTGCCAAAATATAGTTTTCTGTGGTAGGTGTTACTATTTACAGAAAGATCACAAAACTATGGGTTCGCACATGTTACTTAATGAACCTGCAACTTACTGAATTTTATAAATCAGCAAGTTTTATTTCACCATCCTTTGTACCAAAATTATGCAAAACTATTTATAAGATACATTGATGATTGCTTTTTGTTTGATCAGGGTATTTCAAGAGTTATTAGAAGAGTTATGAAGGTAGAAAAAATACAATGAAAAATTGTTATGCTCCTTAACATTTGATTATACACACAACCCACACAGATTTTGGATTTGTGAATTCACAGAGAAAATAACATTCTAATTCCTGAGATTTACAGAAAGAACAGTAACATTGAATAAATTATCAATGCAGAACAGAACTTACTCCAATTGTGTAAAAAAATAATATTACTGAAGGACAATTTTTAGAATCCTGAGGAAAATATCAGGTAGTACTGAACGTAACATAAAACTTCCCAGAACATAAGGACTGGCTTGTACATGGAGGTTATAACTGCCTTAACTGTTATAGATGGAAGACCTCATGTGATACAATGGGTCTTAGTAATTGTGGTGCCAACAATATTAGTTAGTGGGATGAAAGTGAATTACAGCTTAGTGATATAAGAAACAACTGATCAATGCTGGTTTCTTATAACAACAATGCAGATGCAGTAGTAAACCATCCTTTGTTTAGTTTAAAAGTGAATGGAATTTAAAAAGCATGTTTGAAAAAAAATCCATGTTTTTGAAGCTTTTTGAAAACTCTCTGGGGTACCTTTAAGTGTTACAGATAATACTACTTCTCTCTCTCTCTCTCTCTCTCTATATATATATATATATATATATATATATATAATGCATGGGCAAGCTTTTTCATCCAGATGCTAGATGATTATATTGTAGCAACTTTGATTATTCATGCTTAATAATAAGAGGAATTGTGTATATGGGCATGTGTAATTTCAATGTACTTTATTTGGGTAAGACCAAGAGATCTTTATATTTGCCAGCTGTAATTAATTTAAGGACAGTCAAAAATAAGGTTTTGCATAATACAGCTGGAAGTTTATCATGAGTGTTGTTTAATGTTGCTTGCATTACAAGTCCATCCAAATACTGTACCAGGAGTTGATTTTAAAAATAAATTGCTTCAAAGTGAAAATTAAAGGGAGTTGATTTCAATTGCTTTAAGTGGGTTGGACTTAGAATATCTTTACTTTTAAGACATCATTTAATGACAGTAGAGTTCTGGGTATTGTTTAAACGTCAACATCTGAATGTACCTGCTTTTATTAAATTTACAAAGTGGTGTGTATTTATTAATTATTTTGTGTATTGCTGGTTTAATGAAAGGAGAGTTTTAATAAATAGCTCACTTATGTGTATTACAGCAAAATAATTTGACCTTGTTGTTGTTGCTTACACTTTGGTTGTAAAGAAGTTATAATTTTTGTACAGGCAGATAAGAAATAAGCACTTATAGACGCAGAACAGGGACAGCAAGAAAATACCATGTTGAGTCTTCAACTGAAATCAACAAGACAAAGACTTGAGGAGTTTGACTTGTACAGTCTTGAAGAACTGATGTGGCAGCAGATGAGGGAACCATTTAGTTCTCTTAAAGGATTGAATGCACTCTTTCTAGGCAAAACATAAATGTGTAAGAAGTATGAGAAAAGAGAGTCTGAATACACAGTGTGAAAGATTACTGAAGATATAAAAATATTCCTTCATGAAAATGCCGGGGTAATAAGAACATGTTTCCTGACTGATGGAAAATTTAGCAGATATGTGATATTAGGGTATGGAGTCATGACAGTGATCCCAGTTTTAGCATGGAGATCAGATACTAGATAGATGACAACATTGTTAATTAACCTAAATGAAAGTGGGATTAGTACTGACTTTTCTAAAGCAAAGATACTAGTAGCTCCTGGCAGTTTTATGCTGGAGATGAGTTTAATTTCAAGCATAAAAGGTCAAATAGGATGAACTTGCCAGCCCAGCCAAGAGTTCACTTACTATTGATGAGAAATAGGGGTAAGAAGGCATGTCCTCTTGCGGCTCAGTTATGAAGCTATCACAGTGCTTCTTTTAAGATCTCAACATAAGAAGAGAATGGATGGCATGAGCCTCTCTGTTCCTTGGATCCACTGTACTACTCTTCCATAAACCAAATCCACTGGAAAGATTGTGTCTCCTTAGTGCTTTTGTAATAACATCACTACACACCTGTGCCTCTGGACCTTTAGCTTGGTATCAGTTTGGTGGCTATGGCAAAACAATGACAGAACTGTGATATTGCAGTTCATGGGGTTGAGACAGTGTCACTGGAAGAGTTATAGAAAAAAGTGTTTAGAAATAGTTGAAACTTCAGTGTAAGTTCAGTTCACTGATTTCAGTGATGTGAACTGAACCATTTTATTGTAAGAATGAAATATTTTTTTCTATTAAAAATGTAATCAAACATGTTTTTTGATCCAAAGGCATAGCAATCAGGAAAAGGAAACAATTAATTTGGATTTCTTGAGGATAATAAAGAATTAAGAGGATATTTCATAAAAAAAGAAAGAAAAACCACAGAGTCCAATAACATTTATTTTCTAAATTGTCCTAGTTATATTTGTGGTGGTATTAGGCTTAGCAGGGAATCCAGACTTCTCTGCCATTGCACACATGTTTAGTTCATCTTATGGGATGCACACATCTTCCCAGGAAAATAGAACTATAATCCCTTCATCATGTCCTGAGTATTCCCTAGGTTCTTTTCCCAGTGGTTGTGCCCAGCCTACTTCCTGTAGGGAGTGCTATCCTTACAAGGCATCCAAACCACATCAAGTTACTGTTCTTATCATAAACGAAGAGTAGACATTCTCCATTGCCTTCCAGGATTGCCAGGCTCTTATTCTACCCTAAATGAGAACCTTATTTCTTTTGTTTATATCCTAATTTCATTCTTGTATTTTGTCTCTGAAAAGCTTTTGACCAGAGCTGAAATTGATTGCTTTGTCCAGTGGCTCATATCTCATTGTCCTGTCATGCTCTGTCACAATATTTGCAGTCCATCACAATGTTTGCAGATTATCTGAGACTAAACAGGCAATATCATCGTAAAAAAAAAAAGTTATTACCCTCATATTCCCAAAATGGATTCGATACCACTGCACTGGCCCACTTGCCCATATATTGATCCCTTCTACCCTCACTCATAAAAAAGACCCCAGTATAACTAAACTCCTCCATCTGATGCAATTGCCTACCCTACCTGCCTAGAGCAAGTGTATGTGAGGCATGAGAGAGAGACAACAACTCTGATTTGTAGGTACTGATTTAAATCCTATCCACTTCACACTCATCAACAAATCTATGCAGGCAGGATGGAGATGACAGTAAATTGATATTAAGTGGGCAATATGACCTCCAGACAATAAAGATGCAATCCTCACATCCTCAAGCTGCACAGTTTCCAGACTACCATTTAAATTTCAGCTGCTCCTAGATATCTTGCTTAAGATACAGTAAGAGGTTGCACTCTGTTATTTTTTTAACTGAGTAAATCATATATTATTGTTAAATGCAAGGATGACAGCTATAAGGTTTAGGGCCTAGTATAAATCAGTTGCTCATAATGATTAAAATGAGACTGAGCATTTTTAAACAGAGTCTATAAATATAACTTATCATTTTAGCAGTATTGTTTATGTAAGGAAGGTTAAAGACTTACATCTCTTTTATTATAAAGAGAATGAGATGTCATGGAAAAAAATAACTTTATACTAGAGCTCTGTCTATAATAATGTAGTTCCGGACTCCATATACCTTTATCCTTTTCAACTGTAAGCCTTCTATTTTCATTAGTCTGTACAAATCTTTGTCATTTTCTACCCACTATATTGCAAAACTGACTCAGCTACCGCACAGCTTTTAGAAAATCTGACCTTATCTGATCCTCTGTGGGTCTCCAGGTGAACTTTTCAGTCATGCACTCCACTATTTATTTAATGCATATCACTCTTTTATTCAACTTGACTTTTCTATCATTTTCTGTGAAAGAATGTCGTTTTGTAATGCACAATAATCCATAGTCTTCACATATGGCCTTATTACCTGTATTTCAATTTAATACTGCGATAGTTTGGAGGTAGATACTATAGAGCTTAGATATTTATAATGTTTCTAAGTCTTATTACATTAAATGCTTATTTATATACAGTTTTCATTTTATTTTATTTATTTATTTTACATTTGTTAACCAGGATAGTCCGACTGGATAGAGGTCCATTTTCAGTGGAGGCCCGAAGAGAAAAGCTCCACATGTGGATAGTTACATAGGAGTTAAACAGTAGCAGTTTTATACAGTCACATATAGATACTAGTACAGAATTATAGGATTATATGCATACTTGGAATACATACATACCTAAACTTAACATTGTAGTTTTCTTGTTCGAACTTAGACATTTTTAGTGGTACAAGGCTGAAAAAAGTAGCATGTCATTTTGCCTTGGTTTCTATGAGTTATTTCCTTTTTGTGGTATACTCTCTTTTTTAGTACTGGAGAATAGCAGACATGAAACTGTAGCTAGACCCTACCTCTGTACAGTAAGCCTAGGGTGACCATATCACAGAATGAATAAAAATAAATAAAAATGTAGTTCCTATGAACTAAAAGGAATCTTAATATGGCCACCAAGTGAAAGATAAGCGTCTTTGTGTAAAGTATATTCAAGAGCTGCAGACTTCTTCAGAGTATTATTAATGCCAGAATAATAATGTTTCTTATCTCCATTCATTAACTGAATAGTTTAGAACTGCACAGATGAGATTTCATTATTGTTAATTTAAACTAGAACCAAATAAAAGGTCAGGGGATTATATTACCTGAATAAAGGCGTTCAAAACTAGATTTTCTGAACTTCTTATAACTGATGAAGAAATGAGCTGATTTACTTATACACTTTTCATTCTTTGGCTCAGATTATGGCTTCAATAAATTTCTACCCCCCCCCCACACACACACACATATATATATATATTTAGATGTGTGTGTGTGTGTGTGTGTGTGTGTGTGTGTGTGTGTGTGTGTGTGTGTGTGTTGTTCAGTTTCCTTTAACAGAAGTAAGCCTTACATTTACCTCTGTGCTATTCATAAAATACAATTCAACATTTCATTATGAATTAATATTTATGGAGACAAAAACATGTAAAATATGAGGAAAACCATGAAACAACTAATTTCATGAGCACAACAATAACCTTCTAATTATTTACAGTACTAATCTACAAACTATTTACAAGTACTAACAGACACATTAAGCAATAAAACCCTAACCCCCATAAGGTAAAGTTACATGAAGAGCAGTGGAATGAGTGGCAGGGCTGATTCAGGTGTGTGGTTGAAATAGGTTGTGAAATACCGTGTTCAGAGTAGTATGTAAATGACATTGCAATTATATGGAAATGAGCAGTATTATGATAATGAGGGTAATGGTGAAAGTAAATAGGGGTAAACAACATGGTAATGTGATTCAGAAATGAATGATAATTGCACCATGATCTACGAACTCCAGTGTAGCTATATGCCATAAAATATGGGTGAACAGAGATAGAGACCACACTAACTACACTAACACGTTATGGGTAGTAACATCATTAACAAAAATGTACATGTCGATGGCTGACTTTCTGGCAGCAGCCATGATGGTACATGCCATTGTTCTCCACATTGCAGAAAGATTTGATCATACCTAACATTTCATCACCCCTATGACACAGAAATAGTAGACCACTCCTGTGTGGATAGAAACTTCATGTAGGAACTGGCACAAATGTGTCATCTTCATATTCAAATCCATGGGATGTGAAATTCCCATTCCTGTGGATAGTAAGATATGTGACTATCCTAGGTACATGGTTTTTCCATTGACCAATTGGGAGTACAGTAGATGTATACCAGCCATCTGTCTCATAGATACTGCACCAGTTTCTCAGTACCATAGAACAACATTCCAGGAACATATGTAGTTTCCATGTACTGCAAAGAAGAGAGACAACACCAAGTGGGCATTCATTTAAATAGCTTAGTTTCTTGAGGTAGTAGGACTCATTGATGACATTAACTGCATCAAGACCCCATCTGAGACAGAGGGACAATAGTATATCAGATCTAAGGGATCCCATGCTATTAACTACCAGCTGGTTTGCAGTACACAGGATACAATTTATAGTGTGTCACTACATCTGTTCTAGTTCATTTGCCTTAAATCATTACAGCTGAGTGGCACCTCCAGGTGTTTCTGCAGTTATAGCCTACTGATGCCTCTAGACATCAAATATTGCTTGTTATATTTGCATTAATAATTCCAAAACTGTGCTACATACAAACCATTAAAATATTTTAGGATAAAGTTTACACAATGGTGTAAGGAAAGAATGAAAAAAAAAAACATATTAAAGTGTATAGACGTAAATATATTTTTTTATATTCTGTAATTATGTGTGTAAGATATATATCAATGTGCTCTTTTTTGCAGCCCTGAGATGAAATTCCTTCCCTATTATTGTAACAGACAGCAAAGCAGTTGCTATATGTCATTCTGTTCTTTTTTAAAGACAAACTCTATAACTGTGTTACTGCTTGGAGATAGCATCTGGCAGTAACATAAAAATGTCAGAGGGCCCTATGCAATAATTCATTCCAATGACGTTTTCTCAAATACAAAAGTTCATTGTAAGATGGTAAATATGATGGGAACAAAATGTATCTGTATGTAGTAACAAAATAATGACATGCTCACATACATGTACTTTTCGCATGAGCCGCACAAGTAGTTATAGGATCCTGATTTGTTAAAATGTTATCATACCTTGTGTGCCTCATGTTATACGTAATGTCTTTAAGTTATACTCAGCATACTCATCAACCGATCCATCTCAGAATCTTACATCCCTACAATTTGGAAAAAATCCATAATAACTCTCCTACACAAAGCTGCTAAGTGCAATGACATTACCAATTATTTCCCCATTGCTATACTATTGCCTCTGTTTAAACTGCTAGAAAAATGCATACATAAACAACTACTTAATCATACCCTACAAAGCAATTTACTTGCCCCCACCCAACATGGTTTCAGACCTTCACACAGTACAACTACTGCAATAATCTCCTTTACAGATATAGTCAACAAAGCCAGGGATGACGGCCAACTAAACTCAGTAATACTTCTTGATCTTTCCAATGCCTTTGATACTGTTTCCCCACCCAAAACTATTACACCAACTCTCTACCCTCATCTTTCTCTTACAACTCAATAATGGTTCACCAGCTACTTAACAGGCAGACAACAATCCATACAATGGCAGGCGGGGAACCCTCTCAAATCATTTGCCTAATAGCACTGGGGTTCTTCAGTGGTCTATTCTTGGACCATTACTCTTTAACATTTTCATTAACAACCTTCACTCTCCCCTCCACCAAAGCTCCCTCATCCAATATGCTGATGATTGTGCTATCACCTCCTCCTCCAGCAACATAAAAAAACCTTCAGCATCTAACCCAAACTGCCTCCACTTGCATAGAGGCTTGGTTAAGCAATGTACAGCTCATGCTGAAGCCAAATAAAACTAAACTCCTCCTTTTCACTCCCAAAAACCTTTCAGCAGACTTGAAGATCACTTCACTTAACAATACTCAACTACAAGTTGTTTCCCAAGCCAAACTACTAGGTATCATTCCTTTGATCTGCATATCCACAATGCAATAAAAAAATTCACTGCAAATTAGGAATGCTCTACCAGCACAAAAACATCATGAACTCAACCACCAAAACCACCTTGGCCTCTACTTACCTGCTCCCCTCTCTCCTCTATCGTGCTCCCATTTTGATAAACATTCAGATTACATTAAAACAAACTGGAATCCTGTGATAATAAAATTGCTAAATTTGCTATAAATGCTCCCCATATCACACACCACTGCACAGCTCTCAGTGCCCTCAGCTGGCTCAAACTTCCCCACCTCCTAGACATCCTACAACTCAATATGGCACACAAAGTTATGTATCAGCCTAGTAACTGCCCAGCTCTCAACTCTCCTCCAAACTTACAAACTGACCAGGTCCCTCTGATCTGAAGACAAGTAACAAGTAACTAGTAACCCTACTAGTAACCAAACAAAAAAGCTGGACAACGTCTGTACTCCTACATTGTGGCAAAGCTCTGTAATGCTTTACAAACTAAAAGCAGATGTATAACAAACCACAAAAATCTTAAACTCAGACTAAAAAACCACCTCCAAGATGCAAGCATCTGCCTCTGTTCCAAAGCCACCTAGCAAACCCTGTTCCGTATGATCTAGCAACCCCTTTCCCTCCTTCTCCCCACCTTCCACTCCCTTTACCCTTCTATACTTTCCTCATTCCCCCCTCCACATCTCTCCCTCTTTTTTTACTCTACCTTACCCTATCATGCATTTTTTCTCTTCCCCCCAAAAGAAGCAGCAGCCTGATTATTAAGCTCCCCATCTCTCTCTCTCTGCATAGTTAGCTGCTTGTCTCACTGATGTTTATTACCTAACCCTTTCTCTTAACCCCTTTTCCATACGTCTTCCTGCAGTCTACCTAAAATCATTGCAGAAGTCTATCAGACTATACAAACTTCATAAAAATTGTGTGTACAAACAGCCTACTTAAAGGATTATAATTAAACCAACTGTATTATCTATATCTCTATATTTCTTGACTGCAAATATTACTACTGCAAATGAATACCAACTGCCTGTCTGTGAATAGCACCACCTGTAACTTATTGTAAGCTACACACCCACATGTAAATGTAATTATCACTGTACTGTCATTTGTCTTTTTTACTTTGTGGAGCTTTTCTCCTGGGTCCCCTGCTGAAAATGGCTTCCTGACCCAGTCAGACTTTCCAGGTCAACAAATGTCAAATAAATAAATAAAATAAAATAAAAAGCTTGTCTTTGTTTAACATCTTTGGGATCATGTTAGAAAATTCTTGGACCCCCTCATAAGTTGTGATTTGCAATATTTTTTCTGTTTATCTCAACATTATGTCCTATCTTAACAGATGGTATCATGACCAGGATTCGAACCATGGTTGGAGCAGCTGGTTGTCTTAAGTGTAAAGTTTTCTAAGGAAACATGGCGCTGATAATGCAAGTAAATTTCTAACTTACACTTTAGGTTTCCTTTATACTTTGACTTTCAGACTGCTGTTCTTATCTGGCTGTAACTAACGCTTTAAGTAAATGGTTATTAGAATTTAAGGTCTAAGGACTTTGTCATACCTTACCTGCAACAAAGTATATAAATCTTCATGCAATCAAGGTTCTAAGCATCTGAGTACAGTGGTAGTGTTGTGTGTAATTTATAGTGGGGTGGTCTCAGCTGTAAGGCACAGAGGACTTTGCCTTGCCTGTGTGTTTGTGAGAGTAAGAGTTAGGAATAATGGGAGGCAGGGGAAGTAAGTTTTCTACCCCTCCTAGAGGTATTTTGGTATGTAAGTTTCAGGTATGTAGATAAGTGGTATGACTTCACAAAAATAGACTCTACTTTACAGTTGGTACAAACTGTGACTTTTGATCACACTGAAATAATTAATTTAAGAGAAAATTTAAAAAAGGAACCAAAATAAAAACAGATCACTGAGATGCTTTTAATAATTAGTATGGTGAAGTTTTTAAAAGAGAAAAGGAATCTGCAGTATGTACTTTAAAAGATACAAACCAGAAACTGTTAACAACAAATAAAATATCTAAAGGCCATAGCAGGAAAAAAATGTGGGATCCCTTTACCCAGCAATATCTGGAAGCATTACATCTGGTGAGAAGAAGGATACATCCGAAGATGAGTATTCACCTTTGTCCCCGCCATCCCCTTTCTTTGAAGATGACATTCATCCACTTCCTACTGCCCATCCTGCTGATAGAAGTAGTCCCAAGAAAGAAGTAGTGGAAGAAAGGAGAAAGGAAATTAAAGCAGAAAGGATGCAGGGAAAAGATGCAACACAACATCACTTCCATATTACTTATTTTACATGCTCTGAAGTACAGCAGGAAAATGTCGTTATATACAGCGTCAACAGGAAAACTGAAACACCTGGCAACCAGATCATAATAGTGCTTCCCTCCCATGCCCACAAAGACAGACTCAGAGAAGCCAGGAATCTCCTTACTGATAATACTAGGGCAAAGGGAAAGAGGTAAGCCTAAATACTTTAACACCAATTAATCAAGAGGGACTGTATATTGAACTAAATGTATGGGGAGGGAGTCACATTTTTAATTGATACAGGAGGCACAAGGTATGTCCTTAAGTTCAGTTAGAGAAATACCTTTATTTAGAGTGAAGGTAAAAACAGTTGGTGTGACTAATGTTTGTATTATTTATTCTGTGACACACCTCTGCCTGTGTCCTTAGGTCCAATTAAGTAGAAACATGCATTCTTGTTGAGCACGATACCTCTGGTAAATGTAATGGGAAGGGGTCTATTATGTAAACTAGGATGTACCATCTATTGTACCCCTGAGAGAGTATATTTGGTTGTCCCTGCTGTGGCAGAAGGAGAGATTTTAGCAGCATTAAATGCTGAAGATGAAATACAAATATCACGGTCTCAGACTGATAAGGAACTACTGCAACAGGTATCCAAACATATATCAGCACAGCATTTTAAAGAGGTAGGACAGTTAAAGTTTTTGCAGAATCAGTGAAAACCAATTCTTTGGTGGCCAGTTTTGAACCCTACAGCTCTGCGACCAACTCCAGAGAAGGGAGAAATGCATGATTGCTTTATTGTTACTAACCATTTGTTTTCATCTAGGAGTGCCCTGACTGGTGTTTGAAAATGCTGAATTAGAGCTCTTTGTGAATGGCTGTTGTGGCAGAAAATGAAAAAAGGATGTCCGTTTGCTGTAATTGCTGTATGTATTAAAAGTGCTGCAATGATACAAGAAAGACTGGAAAGGGTCACTTCAGCTTAAGTGGCTAAACTAGTTACACTTACTAAGGCATGTAAATGGTTAGAAAAAAAAACATGAATATTTATATAAGCAGTGATATACATTTAGGATGGTGCATGATTTGGGGGAATTATGAAAACAAAGTGTTTTTTTTTTCTCCAGAAGGCATAGAAATAAAAAATGGAAATGAATTTAAATGTTTATTAACTCTTTTTTGCTGCCCAAGCAGATAGCTGTGGTAAGAGTGTAAGCACTTAGTAAAGGAGATGACATGCTGTCATGTACTTATAATCTGGCTGACGGAGCAATAGAGCAAGCTGCTGGGTTAAATAATTTTTTGAATTGTATAGTAATGGTATATAAACCACTTTGTAGCCCTGTATTTAATTTTGATCTAGTAGTGGCTCTGCAACATGAAGCACCAAAAAATGAGAAAGAAAAATGGATCAAACCAGGTTGTGTAAAGAACAATGATTTGATATGGCAACATCCTGATGAGTGCATTGTGGCACTTTAGTTCCGTATTGCCTTGGCTGGAAAGATCGTATCATTCACCTCAACAGTTAGGGAAAAATAATTTAACAAACTTTTTAAATTGTGACAGTTTTTCTCTAATCTTGTCATTCTCTGATTAAACATTATATACAGAATTATGAAATGTCTGATAATGTGTCCTCTAGTGTTAAAACTAAAGATTCAGCTTTGCCACTCCCTTGGGACCTATTGTAAATCTCAGCTGAATTTCATCTAGCTGAAGCAATTTGTCAACTTAAATTAGTTTAAGTTATCGTTTGAATGTTTTCAGCCTAGATAGAAGCTTATCCATGTACTAAACATAATACTGGCAATGTAAGAAAGAAGTTACTAACGGAAGGTTTGGAGTATTTCATACTAATGAGAAAATAAACAGAACTGATAAAACTAGGTTAGGAAAAGTATGTGAAGAGACTTGTCTAAAGTGGCCTGATGCATTGAATTTAGTTTTCTTGAGTATTAGAAGGGCTATTATTTCAGAGAAAACTCAGTCCATGTGAAGATTCTTATGGATCATATCATGAGAATTACATCTGCTCCGCCTGCCCAAAATGTGGAGCTACATTAACTGATGATACACTATTAAACTTCTGTTCAAAACTTGCCTATATCTTACAGAATTTGCACCGAAGGACTCATGAAGTCCTTCCCAAAACCTTCACCTCAATCCTGCCATAATTTGCAGTGTAGAGATTGGGTTTTATCTTAAAATGTTCCAAAGAAAAATCATCCTCGGACTTCTTCTTACAATGTATACTGTTGCTCAGTGTGCTGGCTATCAACTTGAATCCATGCTTTCCACTGTCAGAAGACTTGCCTCATAGCCACAGAGATGAAGGATGATACCCAGCCTATCCAGATGACACCACTCCTGATGGTCCTGACTTCTCCAGCTGAGATGAAGGAAAACCTCTTTCTACAAGTACTACATCAGTATGCCATAAATCTTAACATCAGGAATTGCTAGGTCTGCACATTTGTGTGCGAACCAGTGGCAGCTGGTGACTTCAAATCAAAGGGGGGCTGCAGGAGACAGCTGAATGGGTGGGGTCAATGGGGAGGGGTGTGGCCAACTAGAAAGGGGAGGGGCTATGATAAAAAACACATAAGCTGTAACTTTAATTAAATACGCTGCCCTGGGTGCCAAATCATCATTATGAGAGTTCAATCAAGACAAAATGAAGTGTAGAAGAAAAAAACAAATTCAATGCATTGGCTACATGACAGTTTACTTAATATCTAGATAGAAACAAAAAGGTTGTGAGGCATGAAAAAATAAATTAATTTTTGGATACATTAGTGGAATCCCAGTAAAAATCAAGTATAAGAAAAACAAGCAGCACTCAACTCAAACCACTTCTCCTTGCACTACAGTTCTAATTATAATTTATATTCAGCTGTATTAAAGTACTAAGTAACATGCTGAAAGTAGCAATCTCTGTGATACCCCCACTTGTAAAAATGCTTCTTAACCCAAAAAGACCTGCTGCTTGACAACAACTACTTACTTGTTTCATGAGGAAAACATGATCAAAGTAAAAAATGAAAAGCAAACAAGAACCAAGATCAAGATACATTGCTTAGAGGATTACTGCACAGGTTATGGACCACACACAATACATTGGCATTCTGTTTAGTTTACAGGTACAGCCTTCAAAGATGACTGCAAGTCTCCAACAAATGTAATGAGCTTCTTAAAATAATGTAATCCTGCCCTTTATTACAAATACTGCCATGTGCATTTCAATACCCAAGGCTTATATGTTATCTAGTTATGTAAGTATTCTCTGCATGGCAACAACAGAAAGGCTTTCAGTGTTGGCAATTCTTTAATAGGATGCTTATTAAAGCTTACTTGCATCTTACAGTCTCAGCCAAGCTTACCTGATGGTCATTAAAGCATTGGTACTTAAACACAGAGCAACAGGCACTTTATGAATAATAATAAGCATAAATCAACAGTATAAAAATATGACAGAAACCAGAACATTCTGCAAAATCAAAGACAGATGGAAAGCCACTGTAGTACTTGTGTCTACCTTGTATGGGGGGTACTCTGCATATTTACACTGCATAACTGCTCCTTGCCATGCTTGGACACATCCAGAGTCACTACATGTGGGAGTGGGATGCAACAAGTATGTCACAATTTGAAATGTCTCCGGATGACTGTGATGGCCCTGACACATTGTCATACCTCTCAACCTCAGAGCAAGAAATATGGACAAAGCCATACATAGAAATAGGACAAAGGCCCAAAAATAAGGACAATTTTTAAATATTGTTCTTATAAACTTATTTATAAGAAGGGTATGAAATCTGAAACTCAAATGTCTGTTATTATTTTCTAACTTCAGTCTTTAATGATTTGCCACTAATTTGCCAAAAAAAAAAATTTTATGAAAAAGGACCAAAAATATGATGCAAAAATATAAAATAGCCACACAATACAGCTGGGAATCTGTCAAAGAAGGGACACTTTTTAATATCAGTACTGCTAACTTGAGCAGCTGACAAAATAAAAGAATCTACATGCATTTCTGAAATCAAAGTAATCTATAACTCTGATTATTACAGTTATTTATTAATTGTAAACCCTCCATGCTTTCTTCCAAAATTGTGGAGAGATTATTAGGGGAAGAGCAGTATTTTGAGACAAAATCGGGGACAGTTGAGAGGTGTGGATATGTCTAATTCTATAAAGCAATTTATTCGCACATACCTCTCAACCTGTTAATGCAGGAAATCTGGACAAGGCCAAATACATTGGGGGAAGATATAAACAGTACTAAAAATTGCTCTTGTATAAACTGAGACAGTTGATAGAATAACAGGTCTTGCTTTAGCATGCATTTTTCTGAAGGTTATGAAGTCTGAAACTCTTGCATCTGTCATTATTTAGTGACTTCATTCCTAAATGATTTGCCAGAAAACCACAAATGTTATGAGGAACAAACCAAAAATAAGAAGCAAAAACCTATTCATTCTGCTAAAATCTGGACAGTTGAGAGGTATAGTTCGGCCAGGGCTGTCTTTGAGTTTGCCACCCTTCCCCTCACAAAATCATGGTCGAATGGAGCCTCCCCCCTGCAGCCACTCCAATGAACCATTACTTGGCTATTTCACCCCATTTACCATAAACACCAATGTGCATACTGCTTTACTTCTGCGATGATTTGGACTTTATTTGAAAGTTTTATTTTGCATTTTACAGCACAAACACTAATAGATATCTGCTAAACAAGCAATGCAGCCCCACAACAAAAACAGATTCAACATTAAAACTTCTCTGCCCTTGAAACTCACATTCATTGAAACAGAATTGACACCCACATTCAAAGAAAATACATTTTGCCAGCGGCAGATAAAGATTAACTTTGGGCTGTTTTCAAATCACAGGCCCCTTGCACACGAAAAAACACATTCTCTTTGATACACCTTCCTGATTGTATTAAATTATATTCCTTGTACAGTACAGTACAGTTTTAGAAGGAGTTTTAAATTTATTGTTTTGAACATTTTTCCAGTAAACAATGAAACAAAATGTATGTACCAATAATGACAAAACTGCTCAATTCAGAACATTTCCATCATGAAAGTCTACTCAAACTTCTACAGTCCACCAGTATCAGTAAATATGCACAATCTCTGAAGAAGTAAAAGTCATCTAAATAATTCCACATTAAAGAGATCTGTAACTAATGAAGAGGTTGACATTTCACATTAAAGAGATCTGTAACTAATGAAGAGGTCACTGCTAGCAAGCAACTTTATATTTCATTGTTTCATCTACAAATAAAGTGTCTGTTGCCCTTGAGGAATTAATTGTCTATGTTACACTAAAAAAATGATAGGCAGGTAATATTTGCAATAGGGAATGGATGGCAAACTGACAGGTTCATAGTTACTAGGTATCTTCGCCAAAAAGGACTGCAAAATCCACCACCTTTGCAACATAGTACAGTATCAACAATGTATCTACCTACTGTGAGAGTAGAACCCACAGCCTTCTGCATCAAAATCAAATACACTACCTGTTGTGCTATTAACAATGCAAACAGATTTAGCATAAGCAGCACTAAACTTTTGCTCCCCTGCAGCTCTCAGCTCCTTGTAAAATCTACTCAACACACAGCTGTATCTCTGAACTTTGCAGTACAAGAAATCTGGAAAAAGCCAACATTTATTGGGGGAGGGGGGCAAAAGCCCAAAAACCAGGGACACATTCAAACATTGCTTGTGTAATGTTGGAAAGCTGCTAGAATAAAATGCTGTGTTACCACCATACATTTCACTGCCAAGTCTTGGCCTCAGGACCTTGTACAAAGCAGTCAGAGCAACATACCACTATGCCAAATCAGTTGTTTTGTGAAAGAGAAGAAGACTGAAACTTAAATGGCTACCATTTAGTGAATTCAGTTCTCACCATAGCTGCCAAGCTCTTAGCACAAAACATCTGAACAAAGCCAATAATGGGGGAATACAGCCCCCAAACATATTCGGTGAATTCAGTTCTTACCATAGCTCTCAACCTTAGCACAAAAAACCTGGATGAAGCCAATAATGGGGGAATACAGTCCCAAAAATAGGGACAAATTTCAAATATCCATCTTATAAACTTAGAAAATTGCTAGAATAAAAGGTTTTGTGTTACCATGTACTTTCTGAAGAATATGAAGTCTGAAATTCAAATGCTTGTCATTTTTATTTATTTCACATTTGTTAACCAGGAAAGTCTGACTTGAAATAAAAGCCAATTTTCAGCAGAGGCCCAGGGAGAAACACTCTAATCACATGTCTTTGTAAGATGGGAGGACACCAAAGCACCCAGAGGAAACCCACACAAACATAGGGAGGACATGCAGACTCCACAAAGAAGGCACCCCAGCCAAGAATCAAACCCAAGAACCTGTAGCTGTCAGGCAACAATGCTACCACTGCACTACTGACTATATAAAGACAAAAATACAGAAACCACAGATTTTATGAGGAACAGAACAGAACAAATATGAGCACAAATATGCAAATTATTTACAAATGGTGGTGGGTAGGGAATTCAGGCTCTTGCCACATGGGCCCAAGGTACAGGGTTCAAGCCTGATTCTCTACCCACCACCATATAGCAATGGGGCATCACACACACACACACACACACACACACACACACACACACACACACACACACACACACACACACACACACACACACACATATACACGCCAGGGTCTTATCAGAAAAGGAAGTCACGTAATAAAATTCTGGAGTGTTAAATATGCAGTAAATATTCAAAGTCCTAGATCAAATAAATAATTAGCCCCACAAAATGCCAATGTCATGAAAATGTAAAGGACAGCTCCTGCCTACTATGTGTCATTAACAGCCAGTAGCATACATGTGGCCAGGTACTGAAGACAAACATCATGGATGAACAATAATATTCTTGAAACAAGCATACTATATGCATGTAATGTTAACTCAGACTTTTCCAGCACTCTTATTAACAAATGCAAAACAAATGCAAAAAAAAAAAAGAAAGAAAAGCTATGTGTATTAAAATGATATAAAAATACTTACATAATGAAGATTTTAAATCTGAAAACTTTACAGTACACACCACAGATGATTTAAAGGATACTAAAACAGCACAGGTCTAATGCCTGTTCAGAGGAGAAGCAGTCATCTATCAGACTTTTCATTAGGCTCACTTTATTAAATGAGATTATCACAAAGCCAATTTGTCTAATATAACTGTTTTGTACTTGGTCACTTTTTTTGTATAACATTTGCCCTCCTTTAAATACATTTGCATACAAAACATTTGTGTTCATTGTCTTTCAGTGCACTGAGTGATTTTACAAGCACACACACACACACACACACACACACACACACACACACACACACACACACACACACACACACACACACACACACACATATACACATGCACACAGTTCCATACCTTAAAGTCAGTAAACCCACATATTCCTTCCTGCAGTTCTTCCATAAAAGCCCGCACTGAGTTATTCCTTCCTGCAGTTCCACCAAACATCTGTAACATCCAAATGCCCGTGCAGAGCAAGTTCTTCCCGCGAGAGCAAGCTGGGTGCTACCCAGCCTGTGGATGTTGCAGTCTGATCCCCTTCCAGTCTATGCAGTTGTAACTGCATAGACTTCTGGGATATGCTGCTGAATGCTTGTCTTCCTAATCTGGACTGCTGGATGAGACAGTCTGGATTCTGTGCGCATGCTCCAAACTTGTTCACCAGCAGTCCAGATATCGGAAATGTCACGAGTGCGCATGCACGGTGTTCTGCAATGTTTTTTTTTTTTTGTTTGTTTGTTTTATTTTTTGTTTTCTTTTTGTTTTACAGCTGGGGGGGGCTGCAGTCCTGCAGCCCAACAGCATGGGCCACCCCTGACCTGAACACTCCACAGGAGGCATTCCTATGATTTTAGTTTCAACACTTCAAATGGATTTTAAACACAGGTTATTTGAGAAAAAACTGACTTGGCATAATGCTTTCATCTTTTTCCACACCATGGAATACCTGCTTTGTAAAACAGGAAACAATTCACGTAGACTACAGCAAATATATTGTGACTTGACTTGAACATGTTTTAAATGAACTGTGAAAAAAAAAATAAACGTATAACAAGGGACAAGGTATGACAATGCTGGCTAATCATTATTATGAAGACATGCATATGGAGCATTTATCCCCAGGCATCCTCTGAAAGTTGGGTCGTTCCAAGTTGAACATTCCCAGTTAACAAATGTTAAATAAATAAAAAATACATTTGTGGAGCTCATGCCTATCCCTGACTCTAACTGACCTGGGTGCATCTAACATCTTTGGTCTGAACCAACTAACACACATTTAAACAGGTGCTGACTTTCTTCCTCTTTCATTATGGTGTCTATAAAACTATAGCTAAACTAAATGCTTTATCACATGTATTAAATGAAGTGGCCTATAGAAAACTGCTTAATATATCTGTGTAGATAATAGAGAAATGACTGAAATGAGAGATGTGGTGTTGCAAAATAAATATGATCCTGGCATCTGATTTCCATGATGATGGGGAAAAAGCTGATTACATGGAAGAACTTACTAAAAATCTATCAAAAACTGAAAAAAATGGAGATCATTTGATTTGTTAGGAAATGTGGGAATAGGAACTAGTATTTTCCAGACTTTCATTGTTATAATAATTGTGATTTGTTAGAATATTCTTTAAATACAAAATGTGCTACTGAACTGTTTTCTGTCAAAAGCAAAAACAGTGGCAATGGTTTCTCCAAAATGGACACCCCAGAGGATATGCGTTTCAAAACTGTAATAACACTGTTGTTGGTTACCTACAAAATACTGCAGTATAATCAAAGGTGACACCTCAGTGGTGTCAAAGGGAGCAAAATTTAAGGGAAGAATAAAAAAACATGTTAAAGTATAGTATAGTAAAGTACATTTATTTTATTTTTATATTCTGTAATTCTCTGCTTAAAATATATTTCAGTGTGCCCCTAATTGCAGCTTTGAGATGAAATTCCTTTTTCTGTTATTGTAACAGACAGCAAAGCCACTGATGTATGCCATCCTGTTTTTTTTTTCATTTCAAACTTGGGGATTCAATAAACTCTGTGTAGGCATAGAGCAAAGTCTATATGGAGTTTACGTGTTGGCAGGATAATTGCATATGCATGCCATGCACTGTGCTTAAACATAAACAAACATGGTTTCATGGCTAGCAACAGTATTGCCAGCCAGGAAATTGTATAAAGCAACATGGACAGCAGAAGACATGTAAACCTGTTTATTTATGGGAAAACTAGGCCTGCATGTTTCACAATGATTACCAGGATTATTAATAAAGCAAAGTATATAGCTACAACACATTGGGTAACAGTGTATACAGTGCAAAGTTGTACGGAAACCTGTTTCAACCATACTGAGCAAAAGTTCTATAAATGATGACTATGAGATGTATATAGAATCTACCAACATGAAGTTGCACAATTTAAACAAGAAATTATTGCCAACAATTGACTAGCTGGTCTGCAGAGCAACAAAAGTTCAGACATAAAAATCTCTACTGGAGGCAAACTTATACAAGGAATCTAAACATGAAGCTGCACTTGAGAAAATTTCCAACCTGCTAGCTGAAAAATCTGTTGCAAACTTCACCCCCCCTGAACTGACAAAACAAACCACACAGCATAGCTGACAACAGTCCTTTGCCAAATATTTCTGCTGATCGGGTCATATCTGCACTCTTCAACGCCAAGCCTGAATGGTTCCAGATAAGGTTGCTTACTAAACAATCTAAAATAGGATCTAGAAGACCCACTTAGCATCCTCTTTAACCATAGCCTAAGAACAGCCTTTGTTCCAACAGAGTGGAAAACAGCAGCAGTAATTTTCTTGCAAAAAGGGGGGCCATCAACCAACCCTGGAAACTATAGACCCATAAGTCTAACCAGTCCCATCTGCAAGGCCATGAAAAGAATCATCATGGACATTATCGACAAGGACATAGGTGATTTTAAACTCTAGACCCAAACCAATGTGGCTATAATAAGGGTAGATTATGCTTATCAAACCTAGAAAACTTCTTTGAGAAAGTCACCAGAGACTTTGATGATGGTAAGACAGTGCATACCATTTATCTTGACCTGGCCAAGGCTTTTCACACAATCTCCCACTCAGGTAACATTGAAAAACTCTCCCAGCTGGGAAGTAAGTCTTACATCACTAGATGGATGGCCAATTTTCTCATCAACAGAACACATACTGTCAAGTTGGTGACTCAACCTCTACCAGTAGAGCCATCAACAGTGGCATACAAGGATCTGTGCTGGGGCCTTTACTGCTCAGAATCTATTTTTTTTTTGAAGTCTAGGTTACAGTAGATGGTCTTTGGCTTAACAAGTTTGCTGATGCTTGCAACTTGGGTGCAATCATTGAGCCTACTAATGATGTTAACATATTACAGGAGGGATTAGTACTAAATGCAAAAAAGTGCTATTATTTTTATTGCCTTTGGCAAAGTGGAATTTCCTGCTAATTACAGTATTGTCAACAGCCTCCCTAAGGTCCAACCCAGTGTTTCAGGACCTGGCAACACAGGTAGATAGCAATCTGAACTTCATCCACCAAGTTTCCACCGTGGTAAGGAAAGCCTCCTATGTTGTGCACCTCATAAGTAAGAACATCGCATCCTGGTCTGAGGATGTTATAACACCACTGTACTTGACCCTCAGCAGAACACTAATAGAGTACAATGCTCCCTATTGCATGTACCTCACCAGACACCTGCAGTAGCTGGAGAGACCACAGGGGTTTCTCAACAAGAAAATATAGGCCCTCCAAACCATGCCATGATGTACGTGGATAGGCGGAAAGCCCTGTCACTGTACTCTGTGTCATCTTGGCTTCTGTGAATTGACTGATGCCTGACCTACGGAGCAGTCTCTGACACTTCCCTGATGTAAATGCTGCCCATCTGCAAATCTAATGTCACAAGAGTCAGTCACTCTATGTGTAACATTATCAGAACACTCTTGAGAGACAGATATATCTCCCAGAGATGACCACTCCTCTGGAATAAACTTCCAAATCATGTAAAGCAGAGCTCTTCTCTGACCCTATTTAAATGTGCGATGCCCCTGCACTGGCTCAGTAATCAAGGAGCCTCAATCCTCACCACTGACAACAGTGTGGGATGTACACAATTGGAGGATGACAAGTACACACACGGTAAAGTACAATTTCTCTTAAGAATGCACAGAGATCACAGTCAGACTGGGTCTGATTTCACCCTCTTTCTCCAGATCCCCAGTAACACTCCCCACTGGCATAGCTAGAGAGTTGAGTCCTTAGCCAGGGTTCCAAGCCAAGTCCTCCCAACTCTCTCGGTCCAACCAGTGCTTTGTGTCCCTGCCCAAGTAGCTGACACACACAGAGACTTTGAGATTTGATTTATACACAAACACACACATGGGAAAGGCTGGCATAGGTTTACTAACTATGACCTCTTATGCCCAGACTATAAGGTAGTTATCACTGCCACCAGAATCCCTTATCAGCTACTTTAAGGCCCTTACCAAAGTGTGACCAATCCTACAGTGTAATGTTACTATTATCCAAATGGTAAGTGTGACCAAGATGTGTAAGTCTATTTAAGAGTGGCCTGTACAATGTCACCAAATACATATGCAAGTACTCTAAGGTTAGGTTAAACATGTCTCATAAATACCAGCCACAAAGATATGTTTGAATATATTTAATAATAAATAATAAAAGAACAAGACAATACTTAAACAACACAGTAACTACAGAGTTCAAAATCTCAGGAAATATTTTAAAACAGCATTGCAGGACAGTCTCAAATAAATACAGAAAACATCTAAACTAATCTTTGCTATATTCCTATCTATATCTAAAATATACTATGCCTAAGTCTTTCTTAAAGACAACACGCAGGCAGAAGTGCTGATGATGAATGTTTCCAGGTCAAAGACAAAATACAAAATGCACACAGTCTATCTCTAAGAGAGTTCTTAAATTACTATCAAACATTACTGTTGGGTCAGCTCTTTGTCACCCACCTCCAGTACCCAGGATAACAGAAACTAACATCTCAGTGTTAAAAATATGCATCTCTCAGATGTTTGCAGAACTTGGAAGTTGTAAAACAATAAAATGCTTTTACATTTGAAACCTAGTAATTATTTCTGTTTCAAGAAATGGAAAAACCTCTAACTCTAGACATTGTGTCTGCTTCACTGAAACTGAGAGATAACAGAATCTGAAACTGAGAGATAACACAATCGTAAAACAATTTCAACTTATTTTCTTGAAGTTTTGCAAGTTAACTCTATATGCTCCAGCTTCTACTATTAAAACATACATTTGCACAGGTATATAGTTTATATACATTTCTGTTCTTTTCCAGTAGGGTGCACTGTGGACACATCCTTGAAGCTCAGTACTGTACAAACCCTGTTCAACACACATTTCTGCACCAGTAGTTTAATATACATATAACATATAGTTCTCTTACATTTGTAAGACAAGAATATGAATAATATTAATATTCACAAATGACATAGAATTATTTACAAAATTCCAGATAGCTGGACTGGCAATGTCACAAAGTACAACCTATATAAATGGATGAGAGACTGTAAATTCATCCCAGGGGTGATACCCATGTCCCTCATGGACAGGGGTAGTCATTTTGATGACAGACTCACTCTGCAAATTGTATCCACCTAATAAGGACAATCGGGGCTACTTGCAATGAACATGGTTAGTCTTGTAAAGGCTGTGGAACTGCTAACCTAGTAACCTTCTATGAACTTATGAACTTATGTCAACAGTTCTCAATGGGCATATTATTACAGGTGTTATAGAAGGAGCATGTAATGTAATGGCAGCAATGGCCATCAGTACATTAGCTCACTTCACAGATTGTAATATCCCCTTGTAGCCATAATGTACATCCGCACCTCAACATAATGATATGTCAAGTGATAATAGGGTCATAGGATACTATTAGGCTGACAGCCAACATCTTAGCCATTATTATAAAATAAAAGTAAAAATGCCTATATGTATATTATGGAATATAGTAAGATTATTGTGTGCATGTGTATATTTGTTGGATTGAATTTCATTCTGCCATTGTCCATATGCGACATGTGCACCACACCATGACAGAATTAGCAATCACACATGCAGTAGTCTGGGGATTGCTTGCATGGACTCATGGAAAGACTCTGCTTCATGATGTGTGTATGCATATTTTTTGTCACCCTCCTCCAAACCCTCCTTCACTCAGGCCCTACTCCTATCCTGCTTTATTTATGCTGACCCTGTCCTTATTTATGTTCAAACATCTCTTATCACTAAACTAGAGCAAATTTATAACAAAATTGTCAAATTTGCCACCAACGTTCCTTACAAATCTCACCACTTTCTTGCCCTTAGGTCACTCCAATGGCCAGAATTCTCCAAACAGCTACTTATACCCCAGCTACATATCGCACACTCTATCCCATACAAACCCTCATCCTGTCCCTCCATTGAGTCTCCTTCTATAACCCCAACTCATCACCTCTCTACTGCTAGTAAACACCTCTTTCAGTTATACAAACCCAACAAAAACATTGGCAAAACCATTTACAAATACACTGTAGCCCATGTTTTGAACTCACTCCTTCTCAACATAAGAAGTATTCAACATAAATACCTGTTTAAGAAAGTACCCAAGCTTTTTCTCCTGAAGACTTGGTCATGCCTTGTCAAACCCACACTTGAACTAGTCTCCACTCTTCTCATCTTCTCTGCTTTTCCCTATCAACTCCTTTTCCTCCTTGTACTTGTCTAGCAAACTGTATTCATAATGTACTCAGTGTAATATTCTCTAAACATTTTAATTGTTATTTGGCCTATGCTATATACTGTTTTCAAATTTTGGAAATTGTACTTGTTAACTGTTATTTTACCTATGCATCGTACAACTGTGTATATATCTTTGACTTGTACTGTATTTCTGTAACCCTACTTTAATATTTTGTAAATATCATAATTACTTGTATTATTTCTGGAGCTTTCCTCCTCGGGTCTCCACTGAAAATGGGCCCCTGGCTCAGTTGGACAAACCCGGTTAACAAATGTCAATAAATAAATAAATAAATAAATAAATATTTGATATGAGGACATCCTCCACTCCTCTGCAGGAAGGATGTCATGTGGCAGAGGACAAAGGAGGATGTGTGGGGCTACATGAATGGTACCCCAAGTGGTAGTGAAATGAAGAGCTTTTCCAAAGATTGCACAATGACCATAATGCACTAGCAACCAGACACACAGCAGTAAAATGGGCCTGATATGAACATTACACCTGTGTAGGCATAGAATAAGAATGCCATGCAATGTCATAGTAGCAACACCACAGATGTCTGACTGTAACACTGTCATGCTGCAGTATATGGAGTATGACAGCATCATTTTATGCTGAGGAAAGCATGCTGCGAGCACTGTAGGGCATGGATGTGGAGTCATATCCCTGTGTAAAATTGTCTCATGAGAGATAATTGTATGTATAGACATGCAAGTAGCTTGCTGTCAGATTAGAACACCTATATGTGAAGTTAAAATAGATTGCAAACACAGTAGTTAACATTACTGGCACAGTTTCAGAGGACAATTCTAACTCTTATACTGTTGAAGAAAACTTTATAGCTGATGACTTCAGCAGAGTCTGGTGACAGGAATATGTTGATAACAGTGTTCAACATACTGTTATAAAATGCTCTCTGTAATGTCAAACAAGTGTACAAACACAAACACACACACACACACACACACACACACACACACACACACACACACACACACACACACACACACCAGTTGAATGGAGTGAGAACAGAATCCCTATGTAGCTAAGTATACTGACTAGCGACCTCCATATTTAATGCATGTGCCACAGCACATGTCTGACTTGAAAAGTGTCAGACAACACTTTATAAGTGATAACATCAGCAGTTTCTGGTGATAGGAAGATGGTAATAGCAGTATCCCACATGCTGGTGTAAAATGCACTCTCTAATGTCAAGCAAATGCACAAACAAATACACACACACACACACACACACACACACACACACACACACACACACACACACACACACACATGCTAGTTGACTGCAGTGAGATTAGAGCCCCTATCTAACATGACATCATCATTTGATGTTTGATAGAAGATGTTTGGAGGACTGCATGAAATGGATGTGTATGTATGTCCAACTGTCAAAATAATGGTACTGCAGGGTATTGTAGTGATGACTGCAGGATACACAAATATGGTGTTCTGACTACACACACACAGACACACACACACACACACACACACACACACACACACACACACACACACACACACACACACACACACACACACACACACCAGTTGATTGCAGTAAGATTGTGGCACCTACCTAAGTACATAGACTAGAGAACTTAGAACTTAATGCAAGCACCATGGCACAAGTCTGACTTTTACAAGGCTGCAGGCCAGTTTATAGAGGATATCATCATTGTATGTTTGAGAGAAGATGTTGGGATGCCTGACTGAAATGGATGTCTAGCCATGTACAACTCTCAAGATATTTAACGTTCTGAGTGTTACCAGACTGATGAGTGTGCAACGTGTAATATTTGCTGGTGCATTTCCAATGTAAAGTATACTTTAAGAGACAACTTTACAAACTGTATGCAAACAGCTGTCCATATTACTACAAGTACTGGAAACTGTGAATGTGTATTGTCATTATAAAGATGTGCATGGTACATACGAAAGTATTTATTTATTTCTGTAGTGTAGTTGATATATTTGTGAAAAAGTACTGAGAGTCCAAGTTAGAAGTGCATGGGTGGAGGTAACAGATGGCTGCATTGTATATATGCATCCTTTTCTTAAAATGTGCTTTCCCTTTCTTTGTGGTTTTACATGTGCTTTCATGGCATAAAGACTAAATGGACAGTAAACATGTTACTGTTGTTTTATACCAATGTGCAGTTTCCATAGCTCACCACCAAGCAGCTGGTTTGTATGAGCAAATGAAAAGTGTTTGTGTATGCAAGATGCACATTTCTACTGGTGTTCCTGTTTGCACATAGTTAAGCTCAGAGCAAACATGAACCTCATTGATAAGATTATGATATTTCTGAGTAACACCTGCAGCTTAGCTGACTCTGTGGCACCAGGTATAAATGCATTGTCACATTTCTTTTGGAGTCCAGATGATATAGAGTTCGAATCCAGGAGTATGTAATAGATTTGCATATGTATGTATAATGTAATGAATAATTCTGTACTCTACATGCACTGTGTGTTACCTTAGCACATGCTGTTAAGCAGCATTGCACAGAAGTAACCACAACGTTCAAGAGCCACTCACTGTTGCTTGGCATTGGTGTGTGATGCCAAACTCTGCACAAACTTGGACAACAAAAATGAAGGGGTGGATTGTTTTTTTTTTTGTTTTTTTTTAAACTTATCTGTGTTGTGTGCGATTCTATTTATTTTTTGCCCACATTAAAGGTGTTAAAATGGGGTAGATAGGAAAGTGGTGAAATGGGGGGCAAACAGGGGGAAGTAAAAAGGGAAAGCAATATAGGAATGTGCAGGAGGGTGGTAGGAAAGAGCCATAGCTATCCACGTCTTCAGCAGTGTATGATAAAAATATTGTACATTATATCAGCTGAATTAGGACTGTCAGCTCAATAAAGAGGGGAGACAACAATGCAATCAAGTTGTATATCTAATTGGACTATGAATCAAATGTGTCAGGAAGACATGTGAATAGCTATGTATGGGATGATATTTCTTGTGGGACAGGTGCCCTTTTTTTTTACTTCAGTAAGAGAGGAATGTTGGGGAAGGAACGCAGGTATTTCTGGGTCAGGTAAGTAGGGTGTGGTACTTTATAAGGAGTCCAATAAAGATTTTGGACTCCTCAACACCCCACCTCTGTGCCCTAAACTGGGCACCTTTCCTTCTACCACCAGACATGTCCAACCAGGGAGAACAGCAATAGCTAAGAATGATTTCCTGCCAATGCCTATTATCACATTTACTGTTAATGCATAAACCCGCAAAATGATGGTAACTGCATTTGTGTGATGTTAAGGAAAGAGTAACAGTGCCAAACAGAGAGGAATGCAGTTTTGGAAAATGGGAGGTTAATGTGACACTTGGTGTTAGTTTGAGTGCTGTTTGCTGTTGTAACTGTTAGGTGATTTAACTTTGTAGACATGTACTGGGGAAATAAATTTCATGACCTGAGACATGATTGGTTTGGCTTTATACACAGATAAAATTGATTTTTACAATGTGGGATTCAAACCTATGCATAAGGGACAAAACATTTTCTTCACAGTGGTGATTTTCCATCTTTGCCACAGAAGAAGTGCTTCTAAGACATGATCATGAATTATATGGAAATACACATTATAGATTGAGGGGTTAACCATGTATGTGTGTGACCTGACATGGTTCTGGTTTATACATCCAGGTGTGTATGAGTCATACTAAAGTCTGAAGGCCATCCAAATCCCGATAGCACAATTGCAATTATAGAATCATAGTAGTCAGTATACCCTATATATATCTATATATCTATATATCTATATCTATATCTATATCTATATATATATATATATATATATGTGTGTGTGTGTGTGTGTGTGTGTGTGTGTGTGTGTCTACTTCATTTGATAGAAAGCACATTTCACTGAAACTCATTTGATAGAAGTCTCATTTCCCTGAAATTCAATTCCCTGAGCACAATTCATTGAAAGCTCACTTCACTGAAAACTCATTTGACTGAAACTCATTTCATAGAAAGGTATATGCCGTGTTCTCCACTGTAGTGCAACCTTGGAGTTAGTATATATAGTAAGGATGGGTGTGGGGGGGCACAGCCTCCCACATTGGGGGATGTGGAGGGCATAGCCCCTCCCACATGGTTTGGATATATAATATCTTCTGGAAAGAAAATGCAGAAAAAATGCAAACCTATCCCTCAAAGGTGACTCCAAATGAGGAAATGCAGCAAAAATGAAAAAATTGAAGTCAAACCACCACGTATAAATCCACACTTTTATTGTTACAACGAAATGAGCGCTTTCGCGTGCATCCAGAAAAGCACGCTTCTTCAGATTCATTATACAGGTGCTCTTAACATCCTTTTATATCAATTCCAATCAAATTAAAACATTTAATTATTCAATTAATTCAGATAAAAACCAATTAAATAGTTCAATTAAATCAGCAGCATACCATAGCATTAACTACTCATAATGAATTGTAAACTGTTTTACCAAAACATTTCATATAATTGTTTCTGTTTGAAATACAATATCATTGCAATAACATGGATTAATTTTTAGTTAAAAACATAAATGTACATAATAATAATAATATACTCATATGTTGATAATGCAATTTTCATGACATTTAGTTGACAGATTCTATGTCTCACTGACCCACAAATACATAAGTTATATTTATACTGTGGTGTATATATCATAGCTATATTAGTCAAAAATCTATGTCGCAAATGTAAAAATGTATATCAGGTATAAAAATAGTAGAGATGAAGATGTCTGTATATCATACCAATAAAATTAATAAAATTATAATATAGTTTCATGAATTGATAGAATGAATGAATAAAAATCAGATCAATTGTATAAAACATATATATTATAATATATAAATAATACATATATCAAAAATGTATATAAATAATTAAATAAATAAATAAATAAATAAATACATCAATATGTATGTACTAAGTAATGTGAATCCATGTATAAATATGAAACTTTTAAAAACTTTTAAAATATCTTATATTTCATTTATATTTCCGTTTCTTTAAAATAGATCTGATACTAATGTATGTATTTAAGCCTGGATGATATTGAGCTCTAAATTTTAGTATCCAGCTTAATTCTAAACTTTCTAAATCATTAAAATTGTCCCCTTTTCTCATATTTAGCTCCCTTTTTTGTAATATCCTGAAACTGAAAATGTGTTCAGGATTCTCTAATATGTGTTTGGCAAGGGCATTTTTGGGGTCTGCCTTCTTAATGGCATATATATGTTCCTGTATTCTATCTCTTAGTCTCTTCGTAGTCATACCTATGTAAAATGCTGAACATAATTCACAGTTTGCGAGATAGATAACATTCATATCCTCACAAGAGGCTGTGAATCTAGGTTCGAATTTATAAAGTAATTCAGGATGTATAAATGATGTTTCTTTTGATATCCATTGACAGGAGTTGCATCTTCCACAGGCATGTGTTCCCTTTTCTTTTTTGTTTGTATGAATTCCAATAGATAATGTTGGCTTTTTTTTCAATACATAGTATCCTTTTTAAGTTCTTCATATTCTTATAGGTAAAGGTTGGTCTTGTACCTATCAGTAGTTTAATTTCTTCATCTGTAGTTAAAATGTGCCAATTCTTATTGATAATACTTACTATATGTTTATTATCACTAGTATAGCTAGTTTGAAAAGATATTCTGTGTGCATCATATTGATGGTAATAATGTTTAGATGAGATACGATAGGTGTATTGAGTTTCGGTATTTTCATTCATAAAAGTATCCTTTATTCTACCTATCATTTCTGGGTCATAGCCCCTATGTAGAAATAATTTCTCCAACTTATTGAATTCCTTATTTCGTTCATCTGTTTCCTGACATATTCTCTTAATTCTCATGTATTGCCCCTTGACGATATTCTTAAATGTAAATCTGGGATGCATGCTGTTGTATTGCAACAACGTATTCTTCCAGCATGTCTTTCTAAAAAGTGATGTTGTAAGTCCACCTTTTCCATCCTTTCTAATATTCAGATCTAAATAATTAATCTCGGTTAAGGAATATTCAATTGAAAATCTTAGGAAATCTGTGGTGTCTTCTAATTCCGATATAAAATTTTTTAATTCATCAATATTTCCATCCCATATCAGTATTATGTCATCTACAAATCTATAATATAAGAGGACTTTATGAAAGGCCCAATGAGAGAATAAACAAGAAGTTTCCCAGTTATGTACTACTAGATTAGCATAAGTATTTGCGCAGGGGGTGCCCATGGCCACCCCCCACTGTTGGATATAAAATGAATCATTAAAAGTTAAAGCATTGTTGGTCAATACTAATTCTAATAGTGCATTCAGCAGGATCTGTTCATTGTTGTTGTATTTCTTACTTTGATTCAGTAAAGTCCTAATAGCCTCCAATCCGTAAGAGTTCGGAATTGCAGTAAAAAGATTCTTAACATCAAGAGTGACTAAAAGATGCGAATCAGATATAATGCTTCCTAAGCTCTTTATATTATCTATAAGTTGCAAGGAATCCCTCAGAATAGTGGGAATGGTGGAGACAAGAGGTTTTAATCTTTTCTCAATGAATATAGATATATTTTCAGTGACCCAATTGTGACCTACCACTATAGGTCTATAAGGTGGAGGTAAAGTGCCCTTGTGCATTTTGGGGAGACCTTTAATGTATGGTATAGTGGGATGTTCAATTAACAAAAATAAATAAAATTCATAATTAATTTGCCTACATATCATTAATTCATATAATTCCTGATGTACTTGATATACCATTTTCTCTACTGTTTTCAAATCTATCAGCTTATATGTAACATTATCTTGCAACATTAAGTTCATGTGCTCTATATATTCATTAGTATTCATCAACACTAGGCCACCTCCTTTGTCAGCTGGCCTAATGGTGACATTCACATTTTTAATTAATCCATTAATAGATGCCCATTCCTCTTTAGTAACATTAAAGAAATTCGAAGAGGAATTGTTACTCTGATTCATGTAATAACTGTATAGATCTGTCTCACAAGCCTTAACAAAACATTCAATGAGTGGATGCATTGCAGGTGTAAACATACTTTTTCTTTTAAAACATTCAGATTTCACATCATTATTAATGTCAGTGTTATGTTGCCCTTTTTTAAAAAACAGTTTTAGTGCTAAATTACGGGCAAATGCTCTTATATCAATCAAAATATCTGATAAAATGCTGTCCTGCGCAGGAATGAATGATAGGCCTTTATTTAGTATATTGTAGTCAGTGTCTGTGAGTACCAGTTCTGATAAGTTGAAAACTAAATTATTCAATCCCTCTGTCGACCTCTCTTGATGTACGATTCTTCTGATAGTTTTCTCTTTCCTCTTCCTTGACGCAACGACCTTCCTCTTGAATTTCTCCGCAGACGTACCGGTAGCGGTAAAAAAGACTCAATATTGGTTTGTTGAGTCTTCGGTTTTGCTCCCAAATTGAGTGGTTGGTTCATGGCCATTTGATTCTGTGGTGGAGTACTTGAAAGTTCTGGTGTCATGCGTATTAGGCTCCTAGAGGCTGTCGGTGCTGCGTTATCCAACGCAGAGGCGTCAGTTAAAGGGGAAATGTCTGGTGTGGCGATACCTCTGTCAGTATCATTGAAAGAGGGAATGGATTCAACCCTCTGTGTTTCTTGTCCCCGCTGGTTCTTGGGCCAAACAAATACCTGGCCATTTTGGAAGTCATGATGGTCTCTCTGGAGTTTCTGTAATTTAATTTGTTGTAGTCTTTCACCATATGCATCAATCTGACATATGAGATTTTCTAATCTACTGCAGAACATGTCCCCTTTAAATTTATTAGTAATCTCTTTGTATATATTATCAGTCTTTGCCGATAGTTCATTTTCTATCGGTGAGAAATATTCAATTAATAATTTAATATAACTGAAGCTAAGGTCAAGATTTAGCTTCTGCCAGTTTTTTAGGAGCTCCGGATGACTGTTTCCGTAAGAGGGCATACATAAAACCCTCATCCCTCTCGGAACCACCTTGAAGTGAAGACATGCTTCAAGGTGCTGGCGCTGCCATACTAGCCGGAACAGTTTATATAGGTTATTCTCCAATTCTCTGTAGAGTAAATTAAATTCGGACAACATATTCACAGTACCTGGTTCAATGGAGCTGCCGGTGGCAGATAGCTCCATGTTGAGAAGCGGATTGCTTCTCTGTTCAATTAGGTTGTTCCATCTATGGTTGGAGAGACTTTTCTCCGGGATGTAGTTAAGTTCCAGCGATGTTCCTTCCATCGTGTAGGGATAGGCACCAAGCAAACAGGATGAATGAAAATGCAGAAAAAATGCAAACCTATCCCTCAAAGGTGACTCCAAATGAGGAAATGCAGCAAAAATGAAAAAATTGAAGTCAAACCCCCACGTATAAATCCACACTTTTATTGTTACAACGAAATGAGCACTTTCGCGTGCATCCAGAAAAGCACGCTTCTTCAGATTCATTATACAGGTGCTCTTAACATCCTTTTATATCAATTCCAATCAAATTAAAACATTTAATTATTCAATTAATTCAGATAAAAACCAATTAAATAGTTCAATTAAATCAGCAGCATACCATAGCATTAACTACTTATAATGAATTGTAAACCGTTTTACCAAAACATTTCATATAATTGTTTCTGTTTGAAATGCAATATCATTGCAATAACATGGATTAATTTTTAGTTAAAAACATCAATGTACATAATAATAATATACTCATATGTTTATAATGCAATTTTCATGACATTTAGTTGACAGATTCTATGTCTCACTGACCCACACACATATATATATATATATATATATATATATATATATATATATATGTGTGTGTGTGTGTGTGTGTGTGTGTGTGTGTGTGTGTGTGTGTCTACTTCATTTGATAGAAAGCACATTTCACTGAAACTCATTTGATAGAAGTCTCATTTCCCTGAAATTCAATTCCCTGAGCACAATTCATTGAAAGCTCACTTCACTGAAAACTCATTTGACTGAAATTCATTTCGTAGAAAGGTATATGCCATGTTCTCCACTGTAGTGCAACCTTGGAGTTAGTATATATAGTAAGGATGGGTGTGGGAGGGGCACAGCCTCCCACATTGGGGGATGTGGAGGGCATAGCCCCCCCCACATAGTTTGGATATATAATATCTTCTGGAAAGAGTTATTCATTCGACGTGTAAGTATTCATGTTTACGATTTACAATGTTTCAAATAGGTGGGGGCTACAGATAGTATATGCTGTGTGGATCAACATATTTAGCAGATCTGAAACACGCACACATACAGTTGATTCACAGTTGTAGTTGATGTATTGGTTATTAAAGAAGTACATAACATGACATTTATTGTGTTTATCCATTTCCTGTGTTAGGCATTTTTGTCAGGGCATTTTACTTCTTAGATGCACAGCCTTATTTAACTTTTATCACAAGTGTTAATGTTACAACTGTTTCTCTTTACACTCTTCTATTGTTATTTCAGTGAAATGTAAATGTCCTATATTATCAATGACACAGGGGTGTTAGCCTTCTAGGATGGCCCATAGATACCTCTAGGGCAGTGCTAGCCACAGGTAGAGGTAACTGGCAATTGCATAAAAAAGAATGCTTTATGGTAAATGTATACAGATGTTTCTGGGACAGTTTGATAGTACTTATAACAATTCACTAATGTTTTATTCCTTTGTTTGGTACAGAAATGTCATTTGCCTGTTATTTTGGGGGTGGGGGAGCAAAGTTCCATCTCTGTGTTGCCACAACCAAAAGGTTTTTACAGAGGATTGCTTTGCTATTGTTACTCCTTGTTTTGGATAAAACCTTTGTGTGTGACTGTGATATATTACAACCACATAACCCTTTTTTATATTTGAATAACTTGAAGGTTTTTTTTTTTATTTCTCCAGTGGCTAATCTTGACAAAGTAATAATAAGTTATGAAAACCACCCCGTACCGAACCACAAAAACCACTGTGGCAATAAACCAATAAAAAAGAGTCAATCCAAAGCGTCGCCACAGTAGTCACCAGGCTGCTAAACGTTTCTTTCAATTCTCAGTACCCAAGTCTTATATAAGATAAAAGCCAGGAGTCAAAAATGCTGCAACAGTATGACAAGGTTTCTTATAAGTCAAGTCACGAGTATTTGATCCAAGGAAATTTTTTATTGTTAGCGCTTTCACCTTTCGGCTTCTTCAGACAATACATACACTATTAAACATTCAAATTTAAATAGCACCTATTCAAGACTGACTGGTCAGCAGCATAACACATTCATTCCGTCACTTCCTTCATTCAGAGATACTTTAAAAACATCGGTTCATCTCCACTAATGTGCTTGATAGCGTTTTGCATAGCAAGTCAACAGCACTAAATTCATGTATTTACATAGACGAGCGTTTAAAAAATCTAAAAGACCGTCATAATATGACTAAGTCTATAAAGTGCATGTGCAATCATGTAAACACATTAGTTACTTTAAAAACATTCAAAATCTATGTGATTATATTAAAGAATACTCAGATGTAGATGACTGTGATATCACAGTCATCATATTGCCAAACGAATAAACAAAACTGTATTTTCTTATACTGCCTATAGCTTTAAAGCACAAGCTATGGTAGTAACATAATGTGTTAAAATCATCGAATATTAAAAGTGGGGATACCTTATTATAACATCAAACATGTAAAAATCTATAAAGGATGAATATACATATTATGACAATGTGCATACAAATTAATATTGTACTTAAAGATAGTACCATGATTGAGTCTATAGGCATACTACATGTCTAGATTTCATGAACCCTCATTCAACACTACTCACTTAACGGATACCTTTCTATTCTTTAACACTGGTTTCAACTGGACTTTATCATTCAAACCAGGGCTGAGATCCGCTCTGAGACGTATAATCCAATTCAATTCACATTCCTCAGTGTAGCTCGAAATGTCCCCACCTCTTAACGTAACATTAATGATCTGTAATACCATAAAGCTGAAATTATGTAGTGGCCCCATGTTAATGACGTGTTTCGCAAGTGCATTATGCACCGACCCTATACGTATATTGTATATATGGTCTCTGATCCTCTCTCGTAATTTTCTATTTGTCTTTCCAACATAGAATGCCTCACATTGACAGCATTTAGCAAGATATACTATGTTCTCACTCTGACAATTGGTATGTGTACTAAAAAAGAACTCCTTTCCAGTTCTTGGATGTTTAAATTCGCTATCAATGTTTACATATCTACATTGGCCACATTCACCACAGGGTAGGGTGTTAGTACTTTCCCCCCTTCTATCTGAGCCCTTCCTCTTCATGGGGCGATGGCATAATAGACGTTTCAAATTCTTCCTGTTTTTAAAGGAGAAAGTTGGTGATGGTTCCACTACACTAGCTATCTTTTCATCTAATAGTAGTGTGTTCCAATGCTTAGTTATTATTCCCTTGACTGCCCCTATATCAGCTGTATAAAATAGGGGTATTCTCAAAAATCCATTTGTTTCACCAGAGTGGATCAATTCATCTCTGCCTCCACCTTCCGCAAAATACGGTTTAGCCCTTGTCTCCCTTAATTTTTCTACTTCTTCAAATATTTCCTCCAATTCTTTATCATTATATTTACGTTGTCTTAATCTATCATATAGGCTACCCATTTCTACACTAAAATCTTCATTCGATGGATTCAGTCTTGATGTTCTCATACATTGCCCTTAATTACGTTATGGAACACAAAACGTGGATGCATACTGTCTCGATGCAGTATGGTGTTCCTATAACATTTCTTTCTATGTATGGACGTATTGAGCAGACCATTCTCTAATCTTATTACACTCACATCCAGAAAAGATATTTCAGTTTCCGAATAATTAACTGTAAAATCTAAAAACGTAGTTAATTTATTAATCTTCTCTACATACTGCCTTAGTCCCTGTTCATCTCCTTTCCAAATAAAAAACACGTCATCTACAAAACGTCTGTAGAAAGAGACAAACCTTCCATGCTCTTCTAGTTTGAATAAACGCTTCTCCTCCCATTCTGCCATAAATAGGTTGGCGTAGCTATTGGCACACGAGGTGCCCATAGCCACGCCATCCTTTTGTAAATATATCTCATCTTCAAAGAGAAAAATATTATTTTGTAGTACTATTTCCAGAAATAAGGTTAACAAGTCTATATTTCTTATATCCATCACAGAGTTATTAACCAAGTGTGAATAAATCAAGCTAACTCCCTCCTCATTGGGTATCATGGTGAACAGACTCTTCACGTCTAGAGTCACCATAAAAAACTTCTCATCATCTGCTGTGTTCTTAATGTGATCATACAGATCAATAAGGAACTGTTTAGTATCCTTCAAGATAAAGGAATTCATATCAACAACAGGTCTTAAAAAAGTTTCAACATAGAGGGAGAAGGGCTCTGTCGCCCAACCTCTGCCTGAGACAATTGGACGAAAAGGGGGGTTGTCCTTAGATTTGTAAATTTTCGGAAGACCCTGTATTATAGGTATGAGAGGGCATTCTACTTTTAAAAATTTAAAAAGTTCTAGATCTATATCTAAATTCACTAGGAGTTCAACCAGTGTATTATGAATGGTTCGCACTCTACATCCAACTTCATCCTCACTGATTTGAGTGTAAAATTTTTCTTCTCCAAGCATATTCTTCATTCTCAGGGAATAATCAACACTATCCATTAATACTATTGGTCCTCCTTTATCAGCCGGTCTTATTGCTATCGAGGTATCCTTAACTAATGTCTCCAGAGCTACCCTTTCGGTGTAACTAAGATTAAATCTCTTAGGCTTGTGCTGTTCATTCGATTTCATTTCATGTATATCATTCTCAACAAGCTTAGAGAAGGTATCTATAAGTGGATGGAGTATAGGTGTATATAAACTTCTAGATCTTAGCCTAGGGTATTGTGAATTATTATTACTCATCCCTCCAAAATCAAGTTTTAATTGCATATTGCGTGCGAACATTTTAATGTCGAGTATTAAATCCGTTAGCTTACTACTAGAGGTAGGAATAAATGTTAAACCCTTATTTAATACAATCTCTTCTTCATGTGTGAGTTCCCTATTAGACAAGTTGAACACTAACGTTTCTCCATTTGTTCCCACATTTTCTTTAGGGTAGGGCCTGCATGTTCCCCATCTGACCCCTTCCTCTTTTGTCTCCCTCTGCTGAACGACCTGTTTCTCCTGTATTGAAACTGTTGTGCTATGGGAAAAGGTGTCTCAAGATTTTTGTTAGTAACTACATTCCCTGTGTTCAGGGCTGTAACTGTTCTAACTGAATTTTTACTCCTAACTACCGGATTATCTGTGGAATTCATAGAGACCTGTTCCGTAATCTCTGTATTTACAGATGATTCTCCCCCCTGCATAACATTAACCAGGGTATTAGGTTGTTCCGTACCCCTTGGGGAACTACTTAGGGCTCTATTCCAGGAACTGGAGTTAAGAACCCTGTTCTGAGCTGACTGTTCTTTATTTAAAGTGAGTGTAGATTAGATTGTGAAGTTGTATTCCTATGTGAATTCTGTAAATCACTACTAGTAGACACATTCTCAGTGATGGCACTATTACTCAAACGCTCAGCATTAAGCCTGGGCCAAGTAAATACATTGCCCATTACAAAATCCTTAGAGTCTCTAATGATTTTAGTCTTTTTCTGTTCCAAAAGTTTTTTCTCATAAATGTGCACATTGTCAAGCATTTTATCAAATTCGGCCTCAAGTATGTCAGACGGATATTTCGAGAGCATATGTTCTTGTTGTTTAATTATACCTTGCTTAACATTCGTTTCTTCTTCAGTAAAATACTCATTCATGAGTTTCATATAGTTGAAACTCAGTTCCAAGTTTAACTGTTGCCATTTAGCTAATAATTGCGGATAAACATTGCCCGTAGTGGGCATCTTTAAAATTCGTAAGCCTCTTGGTACTATTTTCCTGGCTAAACATACCTCGAAGTGTTGTCGTTGGAGTTGCCAACGTTTTAACTTCAGAAAGTCCAGTTCCAACCTATTAATGTCTCCTGATAACTCCATAGCATCCACTATCCTCGCGTCGCGTTCACCATCATTCACTTCAGGATCAAACGACATCAAGGCGTTCTTTGCTCCGGAGACACACTGGTGAAAACGTTCCCACTTCCGGTTCATTGTAGAGGTCCCCGGGACTGTATACGGTAACTCTATATCATTCGATTCTCCAGTTCTAGGTGCTACTCCTGCTTCGTGCGTCATGTCAGTTCGGTATGGTAAAACGAAGAATAAAACAATGAAAACCACCCCGTACCGAACCACAAAAACCACTGTGGCAATAAACCAATAAAAAGAGTCAATCCAAAGCGTCGCCACAGTAGTCACCAGGCTGCTAAACGTTTCTTTCAATTCTCAGTACCCAAGTCTTATATAAGATAAAAGCCAGGAGTCAAAAATGCTGCAACAGTATGACAAGGTTTCTTATAAGTCAAATCACGAGTAGTTGATCCAAGGAAAATTTTTATTGTTAGCGCTTTCACCTTTCGGCTTCTTCAGACAATACATACACTATTAGTCATTCAAATTTAAATAACACCTATTCAAAACTGACTGGTCAACGGCATAAAACATTCATTCCGTCACTTCCTTCATTCAGAAATACTTTCAAAACATCGGTTCATCTCAACTAATGTACTTAACACTTCTTTATATAGTAATAATAAACAGGGTTTTGCATGGCACTAAATTCATGTATTCGCATATATGAACACTTAAAAAAATCTGAAAGACCGTCATGATATGACTAAGTCTATAAGGTGCACGTGCAGTCATGTAAACACATTAATTGCTTTAAAAACATTTAAAATCTGTATGATTATGTTAAAAAATACTCAAATGTAGATGACTGTAATATCACAGTCATCATATTGCCAATCAAATATACGGAACTCTGTTTTCTAACACTGCCTAAAGCTTTAAAACACAAGCTATGGTAGTGACATAATGTATTAAAGTCATCAAATATTAAAAGTGAGGATACCTTATTATTTATTTATTATTTATTTTACATTTGTTAACCGGGCTGGTCCAACTGGATACATGTCCATTTTCAGTGGAGGCCCGAGGAGAAAAGCTCCACTATCTAATACATGATAATTAACAGTATATTATCAAAATACATACACATATTCCACCCATGACTGACAGTATGATACAGAATATTATGAATTGGCATTGAGAAAAAGTACACAGTGAAAGGATGTACAAGCATAGACAATACTTGGGTCATTAGAATGAGATAGAAAGAGGAAGGTAAAAGGGATAGTACTGTAAATAGAGTAAGAGACTGGATAGGGTAAATATTGCAAAAAGTAGGATATTAAAAGTAGGCCAAAGTAAAGTAGATTAGGGAAAAGTTACAAGATAAAGAGGGTTTGTATTAGTAATATAGGTAATACTAAAAGCATAAAGCTGGAAGAAAGAAAGATATATGTGTAGGAGATGGCAGCCAGGGTGATCAGCTTGGGTAGTCACAGGAACAAAGCCAGTGGTTGCTTAGGTGGTGTTTTAGATTAGTTTTAAATATAGAGACAGAGGTTTGGGATGTCAGGTTTGGAGGAAGTAGGTTCCATTTTTTACCAATTGAGTTGGAGAACATAGATTCTCCTGCAGAATTCCTTGATTGAGAGGTTTGAATTAGAATTTTGTTAGAAGAGCGAAGGTTTTTTAGGTTGTTATAGGGCTTTATAAGGCTGGAGAGCATAGGAGTGTTGCCAGGGTGGTGAAGGGCTTTCTGGGCTATAGAGAGCTGATAGTATAGAATAAGGTGAGGTAGCTCTAGCCATCCAAGGTGGCGGAGGTTTTTGCAGTGGTGTGTTTTATATGGGGAGGATGTGGCAAATCTGGCAATGTTATTATAGGCTGATGCAAGTTTATTGATGTTATATTTGGATAGGTTTGTATATACAGGAGAAGCATAAAGTAGTGTAGAGATGAGATGCGTTCTGGCTATGGTAGTTCTTGCTTCAGAAGTGAGGAAGGATTTTATTCTATACAGTGAACCTAGTTTTCTATTAGTTGTTTTATGGTTGAGTTGATATGAGTCAAATTTAAGTTGGTTGTCAATAGTTATGCCTAGGAGTTTGGGAGATAAGGGTACCATTGTTTGATGTAAGAGAGAAGTTAATAGGGGATTGGTGTGTAGGTTTGAAGAGAAGCAATTTAGTTTTTTTAGGGTTTAGAAGTAAACAGTGATTAGAGAACCATTGCTCTATGGTAGAAAAAGTTTTTTGGGTAAGGAGGTGTAAGTCATCCTGGTTGGAGGCAGAACAAATGATGGTAGTATCTTGAATACAAGTAGATAGGGGGTGACAAGGTGTAGGTCATTGATAAAGATGGAAAATAGGAGGGGTCCAAGGATGGAGCCCTGGGGAACCGGAGGATGGCAGGAGTTCTGAAAGATTATTGTTCCATAGCACTGCTTGTTTCCTATTGTGAAGGTAGGAAGTAAACCAGTTAAGTGCAATACTATCGAGAGAAATGGATTTAGCAGTAGTAGTTGATGGTTCACCATGTCGAAAGCCTTAGATAGGTCTACAAAGAAGGCTGATGATGGAAGATTATTGTTTGGTTGTGATTAATGGATTCAATAAAGGATAGTAGGGCTGTGGTGGTACTATGGTAGGGACGAAATCCATGTTGACAGTTAGCTAGCAGATTATTTTGAAGGAGGTGATTGAGTAATTGTTTATGTATACATTTCTCCATTATTTTTGCAATGGGAGAAAGAAGCAATAGGACGGTAGTTTGAGTATTCCAAGGAATCCCCACCTTTGAAGAGTGGGATGATGTGAGATTTTCCAGAGTGAAGGTATGGTACTTTCTTTTATGGTTCTGTTAATTAGTAAAGAGATTGGATATGCAACTGCTTTAGCTCCTAGCTGGAGATATTCTGCTGGGATTTTGTCGGCTGAGGGAGTGGAAGGTTTAAGTTTTTGAAGCAGGTATAGTATATATGATGTGGGTATAGGTTTGAGATGAAATGGTGGTGGGGTACAGTTAGAGGTGTCTAGTAAAGAAGGGTCAGGGTTTTGCTGGTTGGCTAGATTGAGTATAGTTGAGGTGAAGAAGGCATTAGCAGTGTTTAAGGGCGAGTCAGGGTGGGAGCCTATTGGGCTAGGAGTTTCTATTTTGCCAGGATAGTAGTGAGTTTATTGTATTCCAGAATTTCTTTGGTTGGTGTTGGGAGGAATTTTGTAGCTTGATGTAAAAATCCTTTTTATCTTGTAGGATGGCTAGTTTAGTCAGGTTTCTTTTGTTTATAGTTATGGTGGTCAAGTGAGTTTCTTGTTGTTCGCCATTTAGTCCAGGCTTTGTTTCTACTAATCATAAGTTGTTTAGTGTTTGTTGAAAGCCATTTTGCAGTTCTAGATTTCATGCATAGAGCATGGGGGCATGATGATCAAGAATGGAAAGGAAGGTATGGTTAAAGTGGTTAACAGCGTCTTCTAATGGCAGGGTTTGCAAAGGAGACCAGTTGACTAGGTTAAGTTCATTTTGAAACCGATGGGGATCGAAGACTTTTTTGTTACGACAAAAACGGATGAGAGGTGGTTTGGTTAGATTAGTTTTGTGTCTAATTATGTATGTTAGTGAGTGGTCACTAAGGTCATCTGGTAGCGTTCCTGTAGTGTATATTTGGTGGGGATTGTTTATTAGGATCCAGTCTAGTATGGTTTCTTTATTGTTGGTTTTATTTGTTCTAGTTGTAGATTTTATGGTTTGATGGTAACCATATAGGTTGATGTGGGTAGATGGATACGCTTGTTTACATGTGTTCCAATCAATGTTAAAGAATAGTATAGTTTCTTGAGGGAGAGTTGTTGAGAAGTAGTTCAGAAGGCTTTCTAATACTGGAGGATTGTTGCCTGGGGAAGGTAATATTTATTGTTTTATGTGGATTAAGGGATAGTTTGGCTATTATAATGTCTATGTTAGTGTAATTTGGTATAGTTTGTTTTACATACTTCTAGTCCAGTTTTGTATATAATGGCTACTCCGCCTCCTTTTTTCCTAGTGTCTTGTCTAAGGATGTTATAGCCTGGAGGAATAATTTCATTGTCTTTTATAGTGGATTTAAGCCAGGTTTCAGAAAGGCAGAGGATGTCATATTTATGGACTTCTAGTAGGGCGTGGAGGTTTGGGATTTTGTTACAAATGCTGCGGATATTGAGATGAGCTATAGAGAGTGATTTTGAATTAGGGTTCTGTAGAGAAGTCTTAGATTTTGTCTGTTGGGAATTAATGGGAGTAGTGAGGGTTGCAGGGCCTGGATTAGGGTGTATGTCACCATCTGTTAATGAAGAACTTAGTTTGGGTGAAAGATCATAGAAATTGATGTGCTTAGAGAGTAAGAGAATTAGATATTTAATATGAGAGAGACGGTGGTATTTTGGTTCCAGATAGGAGTTGTAGTATGTGGCACAGAGATATATAGTGTGTGTATTTGGGTGGATAGTTTGTGTGTGTTTGCTTGGAATGGTAAGTGTAGAGAAAGAGGATGTTCATAGTAGGTTAAGATATAGGTGGTAGAGAGAGTAGTTAATATGGATAGTAGAAGGAATGGGTGGTGTATATGGGGCATGTTCAGTTAATGAATAGACTATGTTACTTTGAAGTATATTGTCAGAGGGGTAGTGTGTGGAGGTAGGTGGAGATAGTAGTAATAGTGGGTGGGGACAGGAAGAGTCTGTGATTGGACTAGAATATGTTGGGTGTGGTTTAGTGGGGATAAATGTAGAGGTCCCAGGGGCGGGTGGAATTTGGGGGTAGGGAGGGGAGAGGAGTGAGACGCAGGCCGGACGGAGGGATGAGCTAAGGAGTAGAAGAGTGCTGAGAAAACAATCAGCCAAGTGGTAGAAACAGGTATGTAAGACAGAGATAGTGTGAGAAGTGTGTAACAAAACAGGTGTTCAAAGGACAGTGTTTATAAGAAGGTAGGTAGGCTGGTGGAGAGAGGGAGTAAGTTTAGTGGAAGGGAGCTGAGTAGTAAGTAATATAGTAGTAAGGGAGCTATGTAGCAAGTAATAGGTCAAAAGCAGGTTTGTGGGGGGAGTTATTGTGAGAAGGACAGAGTATGGGAGTGAGGAGAGCAAGGGCTTAATGGAGTGAGAGGGAGAGATAGTGATAGAGATAAGTGTTCAAGATCACTAAAGGAAGGAGGGTATAGTTCATAAGATAGGGACTGGTGATGGCTGCTGGTAGTCTAGGACGGGTTGGAAGGCTAGCAGTAGCAAATTATTGGATAATAATAAGGTTTTACATACATAGGCAGTATTTACTTTATTTAGGCCGATGGACACCCTTAATGTCTGGTTGCAGCTAGTGGGCAGAGATCTGGATACAGTTCAACTCCGCCAGTAGGGCCAGGAGTCCTATATTAATAGTTGCTTGGTCCCGATAGGAGGGGAAGCAGAAGTCTGGAGATAGAAGAAAGGAAAATAGAGTTACTAGAACCATTAAATAAGATATAAATTAAAAAGGAAAGATAAACATTCATTAATCGTAAAGAGAACTAAAGAAAGTTAAGCATTCATTAAGCATAAACAGAGGTAATTATACAGTTTCAAACAATATATAACACTCAGTACACAGCGTTTATGCAGTTAGCAGTGAGTTCAGATACATTAGCATTGTAACAGATGCCTACACAGATTCAACAGTGTTTGAGACTCTTAATGTGCTGAACGAGTACTAGTACAGCGTAACAGATATCAGTGGAGTTTAAACATTAATTCAAATTGCCTTCCCAGGTTCACGGCAGTGTGAATCGCACTACAAGTACTGAGTCAAAGCCAGTAGCTGAGTGTTCAGGAAGTCAGCGTACACTACTCAAAGTATTAGCTACAAATACAGAGTATTTAAAGAACAATTATGTAGGGACTAAGTCCAGTCAAACGCTGTGGTATACGATCTATAAACTAGCAAAACAGTACTATATAGCTTACCAGGCCATTCATCAAGTAAAATATCCTAGGGCAGAGAGTAAACATTTGCCCAGAAGTGCGATCAAAGTTAACGCTGTTAGCAGCGATGTTATGAATAAGCACACATTTAGCACTATAGGAGTTGCCTGAGCAGATTACGCAGTAATTGAGACTCAGAAATCAATTTGCCCAGAAGTGCGCGAAAGTTAACGCTGTTAGCAGCGATGTTATGAATAAGCACACATTTAGCACTATAGGAGTTGCCTGAGCAGATAAGACAGTATTTAAGACTCAGAAATGCACGCTATGTACCACGTGACCAGATCTGAGTGTATACAAATGGGTATTCTATTGCCTACAACTTGATACATCAGTAGAAAACCCTCTAATTACACTGAGAACGCGCTTGCATCGCTTACAGTCTATGTCTAGTCGCAGTAACAGTTGCCTAGATAGCTATATATTGTAAAACAATTCAGGGACTATGTTATAAGCAAACGCTTCATGTAGAGATGCAACAGTTATAGAAATAACAATAATTTAACAACCAAACCAAAAATGCAGGGTAAACATGGCTAGAGCAGGGTACAGGCAATTAGCGCAAAAGCGCTCCTCACAGTAGTTAATGAAAATAATTGCACTTTACCAGATACCATAAATAAAAGCTGTCGCTAAAAATGGTTAAACTTTACAGATATCATAAATGGAAGCAGCTAAACAGTAACAGTAAAATGGTTAAACTTTACCAGATATCATAAATGCAAGCAGCCGCTAAACAGTAACAAAGTAAGTGGAATATCAGGAAAAGAAACAACACTAAATGTCTCACCCTAGATGATCAGCCCGTTCAGATGGAGACTGCAGCAGCCAGGCCAGTAGGGAGAATTAAAGATGGCGCCTAAGGGTGGGGGGAGTTATTTATAAGGTAGGATGGTAGTGATGGTAAAGATAAGAGGGAGGGGCTAAAGGTTCAGGTGAAAGGCGGGAAAGATAATGCAGGACGAAGAGTATCAAGATGGGGCAGGGGGAAGGGCAGAACAAGCAGGCGGAAGAGTTGGATAAGATCTAGAGTGGGAGTTAGAGGAGAGATATACAAGAGAGAATAGATGGGGGTTAGGGTAAGAGCCGAAGGAGTAGAAGAGTGCTGAGAAAAACAATCAGCCAAGTGGTAGAAACAGGTATGTAAGACAGAGATAGTGTGAGAAGTGTGTAACAAAACAGGTGTTCAAAGGACAGTGTTTATAAGGAGGTAGGTAGGCTGGTGGAGAGAGGGAGTAAGTTTAGTGGAAGGGAGCTGAGTAGTAAGTAATATAGTAGTAAGGGAGCTATGTAGCAAGTAATAGGTCAAAAGCAGGTTTGTGGGGGGAGTTATTGTGAGAAGGACAGAGTATGGGAGTGAGGAGAGCAAGGGCTTAATGGAGTGAGAGGGAGAGATAGTGATAGAGATAAGTGTTCAAGATCACTAAAGGAAGGAGGGTATAGTTCATAAGATAGGGACTGGTGATGGCTGCTGGTAGTCTAGGACGGGTTGGAAGGCTAGGCAGTAGCAAATTATTGGATAATAATAAGGTTTTACATACATAGGCAGTATTTACTTTATTTAGGCCGATGGACACCCTTAATGTCTGGTTGCAGCTAGTGGGCAGAGATCTGGATACAGTTCAACTCCGCCAGTAGGGCCAGGAATCCTATATTAATAGTTGCTTGGTCCCGATAGGAGGGGAAGCAGAAGTATAGGCAGTATTTACTTTATTTAGGCCGATGGACACCCTTAATGTCTGGTTGCAGCTAGTGGGCAGAGATCTGGATACAGTTCAACTCCGCCAGTAGGGCCAGGAATCCTATGTTAATAGTTGCTTGGTCCCGATAGGAGGGGAAGCAGAAGTCTGTTAAACAGTCTTGCAAGCACAACCCAAGCGCATAAGAGAAAGGTACACACCCAGGCCAAAACGTCTTGATATTATACAATTATATAATGTGCACATCGTCATAATATGTATATTCATCCTTTATATATTTTTACATGTTTGATGTTATAATAAGGTATCCCCACTTTTAATATTCGATGATTTTAACACATTATGTTACTACCATAGCTTGTGCTTTAAAGCTATAGGCAGTATAAGAAAATACAGTTTTGTTTATTCGTTTGGCAATATGATGACTGTGATATCACAGTCATCTACATCTGAGAATTCTTTAATATAATCACATAGATTTTGAATGTTTTTAAAGTAACTAATGTGTTTACATGATTGCACATGCACTTTATAGACTTAGTCATATTATGACGGTCTTTTAGATTTTTTAAACGCTCGTATATGTAAATACATGAATTTAGTGCTGTTGACTTGCTATGCAAAACGCTATTTACTATTGCTATATAAAGAAGTGTTAAGCACATTAGTGGAGATGAACCGATGTTTTTAAAGTATCTCTGAATGAAGGAAGTGACGGAATGAATGTGTTATGCTGCTGACCAGTCAGTCTTGAATAGGTGCTATTTAAATTTGAATGTTTAATAGTGTATGTATTGTCTGAAGAAGCCGAAAGGTGAAAGCGCTAACAATAAAAAATTTCCTTGGATCAAATACTCGTGACTTGACTTATAAGAAACCTTGTCATACTGTTGCAGCATTTTTGACTCCTGGCTTTTATCTTATATAAGACTTGGGTACTGAGAATTGAAAGAAACATTTAGCAGCCTGGTGACTACTGTGGCGACGCTTTGGATTGACTCTAATAATAAGTTATGTCTAAGCAGGATTTTTATTTATGTGATATCTAAGTGTAGTATTCGTCTTTTGTGTTTTATGTCACTTAGGACTATGGCATCCAAGCATCCCAATCCTCAGAAATCCCCCTTCAGTGACCCCAAAACGTGATTGTCCAAGCATTTTGGCAACATGGTGCCTTTCTGCTTGACAGTGGATGTGGGGATATGTCTGGAAGAGTGATGTGAACGCTTTGGGGGATTGCAACAGGACATGATCAGGTGCTTCATAGGGCCACTGACATGATTTCAATGACCCAGAAGAGAACAGCTGCAGTGTCCCATGGACAGCTGACTAATGGAGGTGGGGCTGCTACAGACCCACCACTGACACCAAATAAAGAGTTTCTGTCCACTGTCAAGGATCCAAAGAGCTCAGTGGAAATTTCTTAACAGCATGTGATTGATGTTGCTGCTGCTGTTTCACAGAGGACAAATATGTCCCAGGAGGAGCTTCTAGATAGGCTTACCTATATCAGTTTTTAAATATTTCTTGTAAAGTAAAATTTTGAAAACAATACTTAAGTTGGTTTAATCATTTTTTTGATTGAGACTAGCTATAGATTAATGCAGTTAACAACACATTCTGGGTCATTACACATGGGCATGGGGTGGACGTGTCATCCAAATTTCAGTTAAGTGTATTGTTAATAGACATATAAAGGCCACATTTCCTCCAGTGTTCTTGTTATTATGATGATGTTGTCCTTACATTTTGCTTAACCTCTTCCAGGCCTATCCTCCATAGCAAGTGTGGAGTCATCTGCACATGGTAATGCAAACTTTTTATTTCAGTACTGATGAGCATTTCACAGAAATATTCATTTATCCATATGTATAAGATGGGTGTCAGGACTGTGTGTGTGTATTGCTGTACCGTCTGTGATAGTGGCACCAGTGTCATTTTGTTATCATATATTGAACTGCAGTATTATAGCTATACATTTCTTTCCTATGTCTGTTACTTATTATCACAGGTGATCCTGACAGTGGAAGTGTAGGACTGTTATCACCTGATGTCATAGTACCGGCAGACTCTGAGGATGATGGTGGCCAAACACAGACACAGTAGGGGGGTGCAGAGATTGAATTTGACACTGAGGTTGACATTCAGCCGTCTCTTGAAATTCCATCAGACACAGCCAGTAGGCCTATGCAAACCCATTCCAGTGAGATCTCAGATATCAGACAGGTAGAGAGTGAGACACTTGATAAGGGTAGCGTGGTTAGTGTGGCCTCAGTTCCTGTTGACTCTTGCCATAGCCGGAGTGTGGGCAAGGTGCTATGCAGGAAGTTGTTCTGGTTGCTGGAGGAGGCCTGCTGTCCATCCTCCACCTGATCCAGGATGTGTTTTTCCTTGCTATTCAATGTATTGAAAGAGCCATTATAGAGATTCAGGTATGTTTCAATAGGGCCTCTGAAGAAATGCTTAGAATTTAGGCTGACATGTGTGACCACCTCCATTGTGTTGTTGATTCAATGGATTGGAAGAATGACACATTGGAATGTGGTGTCTGTGATGGAAAGTCTGCTAGAAGGGCACAGTATCCACATGGGCATAGGTCAGCCACACCATCTGATGTTAGCCAATGTGGCAGTGCCTAATCAAGCTCCCTTGGTGGCACTATATCCACTGTTCTGTCAGTGATTGAGGTGTCCACACCCAGACAAGACAGGCCATGGGTTTATGGTCTTGGGCATACTTGTGAGGAGAGTTAATCCAACAGATATCAGTCACAATCAGCTAGCAGCAGTGCATTTGACCATGGGTATGGCTGTACAACTCCTGGCTGATCCAGTTCTTGGGGTTAGGGATGATGACATGCATGGCTTACACCTGTCTACCATATTAGGATGTAGAGCTAGCACAGTGCTTGGCTGTGTTCTTGCAGACACTCAACACCAATTTCACCTGGAGTGCCATACAGACCCACACATATAACAGTTAAATGGTTTAGTCATGAGGCATAAAGGTTTTTCTGTCTCAGTGGCTATTTGGTATTTTATCCAAATGTCTGCCTGTTTCTCTTTCGTCTGCCCCCCCCCCCCCAAAACACCCTGTACAGATGATGATAACTATGCCATATCCTTGTGTTCTATCTTTTGAATTCAAGGATAAATAAGTCTTTTATCTGATGCACAGGGTGCATAGCTCACTTAGTGCTTAGTATATCTGTTATTGTGATGCTGCTTTGCCGATTGAACTGCTTTGCACAAGTTTTTGTAATGTGTACATCCTTGTCAAACTCTTAGAATAACAGAGTTGTACCAAGCTATAAATAAAAGTGTGAGAAAGACCTGGCAATGGGGAGAGTTTTTTAAAGTTTTGGTCTTATAAACTTAGACAGTTGATGGTATGACAGATTTTGCATTACTATGTTTGGTCTGAGGGATATGAAGTCTGAAACTGAAATTGTGCCATTATTTTCTAATGTCATGCTTTAATGATTTTATTAGAAACATATGAGGCCAAAATGTAGACATTCATTGAAAATCTGTACATTTTAGACATAATACCTATTACTCAGTAGAGGACACCTATTCACATAAGTCACTGTTGTCACATCTTGATGTAATTGCTGTACAAATCACCCACCTTTTACTTACTTACATTACCAGGTAGCAGTATGCAAGGATATGCCATTCATTTGTATTCTTAGACATTCATTTTTCTATTCCAGGTTCAGCAATTAACTTGGAAATCCAGCAGTTGCAAGAGTTTTAGTTCAGGGCTTACTCTGTCTGATGGTAGCAAGACATAGCACTTACATGGGTAACTAAAGGTTGTGAGTGTTGTTTGACATTAATGTTACTGTATGTATGCACATAGGATGATGTTTTTAGCCCCTTAAGTGGTGATCGCTGTGCTGTCCATTGTCTCTTAGTCAGTGCAAGGCCATACTGTGCACATCTACATCTGCCTATACCCACAGCAGCTGCTAGCTCCCCCTCTGACTTCTCACCTGCATGTGGCTGTGGTGACCTTGTAAGTGGTGATAGGATGTATGGCCCTTCCCCTTGCAGTTCTTGTTGAAGGTATTTTCTCAGGATAATGTTGTGGAGAATGGCACAGATGGTGAGTATTTCAACACATGTATGACGATTATAGTACAGAGCTCCCCCAGATGTATCTAGGCACTGGAACCTCAACTTCAGCAGCCCAAATACATGCTCTATGATACTTCTTGTTTGAGCATGTGCCTCATTGTAGCTTTCTTCAGCTGATATGTGCGCATTGCTGATGGGCACCATCAGCCACAGTTCCAGTGCATAACCTTAATCCTCCAGTAAATGACAATGTGGGATAACCTCCCCCCCCCGTGAACATCTCATACAGTTGAGAGTTTTGTTTTAAATGTGAGCCTTGATAACTGCCTGGTTTGCCAACACATGCATTCAGGATTATTCCCTTAGCAGTCACACAACCTGGCAGTTAATAGAGTAGTAGCCCTTTCTATTTATGTACATCCTTCCCTAGTCCCTGGGTAGTACTTTGGTTTCTACATGTTTACAGTCTATGGCCCCCAGGAATTCAGGTAGTGTGCTGCAGAAGAACTCCTGCATAGTTCTGACTCTGCCCTCAGCTGTATGTGGAAAATATATGTACTCATTGGCATGTTGCAGCATAGCATTTAGGAATTTATGGAGGATTCTGGATGCTGATCCCCGTGACACCCCCAACATGTCCTCTGTTGGTCTCTGGAAGGTTCCCGTAACTAAAATCCTAAGTGCTACACATACCTTATTCTCCACTGGTATTGTTTCCCCTCAGTTTGCCCTTGCTCACAGTTGAGAATGACAGAGACTGCAGAGTTCCTGTAGTGTGTCTCTATCCATTCTATAGCACTCTAAAATTTCCATCTCATGCAGATTATGAAAATTTAAACTGGGTCTAAAAACCCTTCTCCTTCTTGGCCATGGTTTGTTAGCAGCAGCAGTAGCAGCATAGACATAGGCCTGCTGCACATACGCATGAATAAGAGCAATAGCAGCCCCTAACATTCTTTCCGTGTAGCCTAGTTTCCGTGGTTGTATTAATATAGGCTTTGGAATTCACGGGGAAAACCAGCACTGAGTCTACACCGTTGCTTTATAGGTTGTTGAATAGCTTCTCTATCTTAGATTGGTTGATTAGCATACATTTCAGATGCTTATGCTGTAGTTAGCATGCCACAATGTTTACTGTGTTTACATGGTGCTACACAGCTTGTAGAGCCAGTTAATTAATACAAAATGGTGTGCTATCACATACACATCACACCATGACATATACACAGTTTTAGAGGTTCGTGTAAGCTTTATTGAATTTGCACCAAATTCTATAACTGTGTTACTGCTTGGAGATAGCACCAGACAGTAACATAAAAATGTCAAAAGGACCTACGCCATAATTTTTTCAGAAGTACAAAAGTTCACTGTAAGTGAAAATTTATATGACGTCTTCCTGTTTGTTTCTTGCTGTTACGTGCATTTACATGCATGTATACCACAGTTCATTTAACTATTTATTGTAATCAACTATTCTTATTACTGTATTGCATTGAGTACAATAAATACACAAAGATAACTGTTTCAGATAATAGGCTTTACTATCACATTTTTCTTTTCAGGTCTACAAGCATGTAACACAGATGCTGTCAGCTGTATATGGCAAATACCCAAAGCTTGTTTATGCACAGTCATATTTATTCCAAAAGGTCTGATATTGTTCTCAAAGTCTGATGTATATCAGTTCTTTCTTTGTATAACAGTTTTTCTTTGTTCTTCTAATTTTTGATTTGTCCTTGATTTAAGTTTGGTGGTCCAAGGAAACTCAGTTATCTGAAACGTGGTGTTCCAGCACTATCTGATGTTCCAACTTTATCTTGCTTGATGTTACATCTCTTTACTTCGTTGATGCCCTTCCAGCTGCCATCTGCGCAGTTATTTTTACAGACTTTGTTTCTCAATAACATACTCCTTTACATGGATGCCAAAAATCTAACTAAGCTATTATATGTTATATTTCATATCATTCTTGCAGCTTTTATTCAAACTAATAATCGTGCTAGCAACAGTTTGAAAAGAGAGTGTATACTAAATAGAACAGAGTACGTATATTCTTTCAGTTCCCCATTTTTTTTTTCATTTGTTTGAGGAACAGACTAAAACGTCAGTTAAAAAAAGAGTGCATTTGTTTCATTAGCATTATCATTTACAGCATTTATAACTTTGCTCATATTTCCAATCATAACTTGTTGAGTTATTGCAACTCTTCGTAAACTGCAGCATATTAAACAATTCCAAGCTGTCATTATTATTATGACTCCTAAGACTACCAACATCAGATATATTAACCAATTTAACAATTTGGTTCCAGATGATGACCACTCTGTGAATATATTCCACCAATTATGGGCAGTGTCAGCTTCTGTTTTTTCAGCCAACTTTACCAATTTGTATTTTATTATTATACTATTTACTTTATGCCGTAATATGTTGTGGTTACAATTTTCCAAGTAATCTTTAAGATCGTCTGTGTCTTGCATTATTTTTCTTAACTTGTCAAAAGACAAAGTAATGCTAGGAAACTGAATCATTTCATATTTCCACTGAAACTTTTGCCATTTATTTAGTACTGGTAGAAAACACATAAGTCTCATTTTCCCAAGTTAAATGCATGATATTACTGATACATCCTACAAAGGGTGTTTGCTTGTATTTTAACACTGGTTTATTTGAAACCACACATACAAATTGTGGTGCCACTTCGACAAACATTTTGAAGTTTGAAGGCAATATTGTCCATTTGCACATATTTACAGAATGTTGTAAAAAACATGATTCATAGATGGGAGAATGCTGCCCACATATGAGACCATTCATAGTTTCTGTACAATGTTTTAACATGTGCATTTTGTTATCCATATCTATGTAATTTCCTTCAAGTTGAGGTAACCAAAGTTCACTATTGCTATAAGTAAACAAAAATACGATGGGTAATACCATGAATTGACACATTACTGTTTGTTTTGTTACATTATAGCACATGACTTTACCCATACAAAAATTGTGCTCACACTGAGTCTGTTCTGTGAGCAGACTTACCCAGCTAGTGGACGGAATCCATCTGCTGAATAGTTGTCACCACATGTACTCATTTTTTAACATCAGCTTTGTCTGTAACTCATTTTGTTGTATTTTAACATACAATGATTGTAAAGTACATTGTGTTCAATCTGCAAATACAGATACATTGGTGTCAAATTGCAATCTGTCTATTAATGATACATTGTAATGATTTAAAAAAACCCTCTTGATACCATACATTTTGTTTATGTACATACCAAATAGTGGGCTTCCATTGGGCTTGCAAATGTACAATTTGTGATATGTCCTGTCCTAGTAACTTTAACTTGTTATGTAAAATTTCAATACCCACAGCATTTAGAGTTCTCACTCCTGCTCCTACTCCTCCTAAGAGTGTGTTGTACCAGGCTCTTTTAAATCTGCATTTTGCCTGTTTAAAACTTGGGAAATGTAATGCTGAAGTGCAATATTTTTTTTTGGTATTGTTGTCCTATCATGGTACAAGTGGATGGTATTTTTACCACTTGATCTATATGAAATACTGGTTTATTACCCATAATAAGTATTCCGACCCATGGTCCTTTTCTTTGTATTACTGTGTTGTTTATACAAATAAGTAGAGTATTACTAGAAATTATACCTGTTCTTTCACCTGTCGAATTTATTATTATTTTTGTGTTATTATTAACACACTGTGACAGTTTTTGTATGATGTCTTTCCTTGTGAGAATTGTTACATCTTCAAGGGGTAATGTACAGCATCTGACAGAGACTGAGCTGTTTACTGAAATGTTTATGTCAGTCTTTGACTCTTCTTCTACATTTATGTATGCCTGACCTTGTTCGGCTAACCATGCTGTTATATTTGTGTTAAATGTTATTCTCCCAAAGGTGCATGCTGTATGCTTTTTACAGCAGTCCTTTTCTTGTGTTCTGTTTTGTGTGGCATTTTCCTAACTAAGTTTTATTAATTCCCTCTGTTTTGATGTTCAGAATGATGCAAATGAAATGCAGATGTCTGTGTTGAATGCTGCATGCCTTGTTTCGCAGTTGCATTTTTATCTATAGTCCTTGAAGCATGCTCCAGACACTGAACATTCAGCTTGTCTCAAGCTGTACAAGAATATATGTATGCTAGCAAACAGAAATACATATATATTTAACTAACTATATTATTTCTACATATATTATAGCAACAGATGTGTATATGCATCTAACTAGCAAATAGATGTGCACATGCATTTATACATTTTTAAACATATTTATCACTCTATACATTCCCTCTGTTTTATTTTAAATAAAACTGTCTATATTAGTATATACTTTTTAGTTAAGTTATATTGTTATTAACTAGAAACACATTAGGAAACAAAACCTTTAATTTTCTTTTAATACAGCAAGTTAACAGTTTTATATTGTCAATATAATGATGACAACTATTACAATTAGAACTGGATGAATCTAAATATGACTCTATAAAGTGATGTCCTATACAGTAATTTATTGACAATGCTTGAGGATTTTATTGTAAAGGCACTGCAGTCTTGTTTTTTGAAAAAAACACATATGTCACAAATGTCAAGCTTGACTTGTTACTCTATTTACATAGATAAACCATTTATTATATACTGTACAGAATACACTTGTTTGTACAGATTGTTTTTGCATTTGTGTATACATGGCTGTAATGTACACTCAGTCTAATTTTTAAACTTAGCATTAAACTGAAGCCTGCTAATTTGAGTCCCTTTTGCAGTACTGTTTATACAGTTACTGTAAAACTGAAAGTATGCCTTTCCCCCGTAGTATACATCATTTTATTGCAATATTATTTATTTGCTCTATGCTGTGAGAATTAAATGTATGATTGCCTTTTGGCTGTTACCTAGACTGTGACACTTTGGTCTTACACATTTGCTCATTTTGATTTGATTATTTTTTGGCCTTTTTTAAAAAACAGAAAATATTTTTATAAAGCTTTTGCTGTTGGCTATACTGTCAAAGTTGTAGTAGGAATTGATTTTACTGTTACTAGCAGCTATTTGTACCCTCCCTTTTTGTAAAGGAACCTACATAATTTATTTTAACTGCATACCATAGCTCATGTACTGACTGTACTCATAGTATTTACTTGCAGACTTTTGTTCTTTTTGCTTAATGCTGCATGTGAATATTTAACAATAATGTGTTAGAAAAATGTTGGCCTGGTGACCAGTCTTGTTTCCTTGACCTTATAAATTTCAATACCAGTAACATTTTATCTTTTACAACATTCCTTGTAACTACCCATTCCAAACTGGAAAGATTTGAGCTCACATACTTTTTTTTCTTTTTGCGCATTCCAGACGCTTAACCCATAACTCCTTCAGAACTTACTCGCACCTTCAGTCATTCATTAATATACTTGCAACTTGATATTAGAAAGCAGTTGTAATAAACATTAACTTGCTTAGCTATGCATAATATTGCTTTTGAATACTGTTTTTGCTGGAGTCTGTGCTATTTTTATGCTATTATACAATTACAAAATATTGTAAGAAACAAAAGAGATACTGACTTAACTAACGTATGCTCAAAACAAATATATTTACATGATTTACATTTGCTGTCATGTGCCTTTTGCTGCACTTTAGATGAAAATAAAATACATGCATGTCAATCTTGTGACGTCATGTCTTTTCTGAGTTTAACTACTCTCATTTGATTTCTATGCTGTAAAACTGTTCTGTTATTTGAAATGGTTTGAAAATCACTATTTAAGTGCCTTATTTAACTGAATGAAAGTTTGTGCTGTGTACCCTTAACCATTTTTGAAAGGTAGAATAGTACGTCATAAATTATTTATCAGCATAGTTAACTGCTATTGCTTTAACTCTTTACTAACCAGATTATATTTGTCAGTATTCTGTTGTGCTGATTTTAAAGCTCTTATGCACGTTTGAAAAAGTGTTTGCATATGTTGTCTGAACTTTTTGAACTCACTCTGACTGTGTCTTTTTGTCAGTTTGCTATGAACATTGTCACTGTTTTTTATCTGTGGTGTAATGTGCAGTGGCTTTATGCCACTTTTGTCTAGGAAGATGTACAGAAGATTTTGTAAATAACTGACAACTGATATTGTAACTCTGAAATTAACATTTTACATGTGGTGACAGAACATAATGCATCTGATTGTTTACCATTACTTTTATGACATTGCACACAGAAAGCAGTTTCATATGACTTGCACAATAAATGTTTACTGTCATACAATGATGTTGCTGTTTAAGATACCAGTCAAACGTACATAAAGCATTGACATTAACTTTACCTGGTAAACTACTACATGTGCTACTGTTATGTTTATACCAATCTTTAAATTTTGACCATACATGTGCTGGACTATTATTACTGTCTACCTGAAAGGTAGTGTTACATTTGGCAGTTCTTTTGTTTATGGCATCCATGCTAAGAGAATTATCAGTTTCTGTGTGGAAGGTGGCAAAATCTTCCATTGAGAAGGTGTGGAAAGTCTCTCGTTGATTCTCTGAAAAGAAGGTCAAACACAGCCGGCAGATTCAGTTGTGTAAATGTGCTACTGGATACTGTATAGAAGAAGGAGGCAAATGTTTGCACTGGAACGGAACGTACTAACTTAATAAAATAAAAAAGAAAATTTAGTTGTCAAAATAAGAAACCATTTGGTCTGTCAGCTCTGGCTCGCCATTGAAAAATTATATGACGTCTTCCTGTTTGTTTCTTGCTGTTACTTGCATTTACATGCATGCATACCACTATTTAACTATTTATTGTAATCAACTAGTCGTATTACTGTATTATACTGAGTACAATAAATACACAAAGATAACTGTTTCAGATAATATGATTTAGTATCACATTTTTCTTTTCAGATCTACAAGCATGTAACACAGATGC